>NW_024061899.1:0-100856 GCF_006381635.1 Hibiscus syriacus
AAGGATCAAAAATGATTTTTGAAATATTTGGAGTAATGTTTTGATATTCGAAATAGTTATATCGAATATACTTAGAAAATCATTTGGAAAATCTTAAAATCCATTTAACTTAATTTGTTATATCGAAATATTAAAATGTTTCAACACTTTGTTTTTCCTTCATTGCTCTAAATTCTTTCAAATTCTTCAGTGTTTCTAATTTTTCTCTTAAAATATAAATCCAACTCTTTCGACTAAAATCATTAATAAAAGTTAGGTAGTACCGTATGTCAAATAGTCTCTCTATATCTGTGTGCACAATCTCCAACAGTTTTTGAGCTCGTTAGGATCTGCCAACTTCGAAGCTTTGTTTGTGTTGTTTTCCTTTAATGTAGGTCTCACATAGTTGATCTGAAGGTTTGTTTTTTTGCAGTACTTTCACCATATTTGCTTTTGATAATAGCTTTAAACCTGAAAAACCAAGATGCCCATATCGTAGATGTCATAACCATGAATTATCTTTAATTGTTTTTGAATAAATATGTACAAGAGAATAGAAAAAAAGAATAAAAAACTCTTCTCTTGTGTTTGAATGTTTGGATAGGTGTTTTAACCCTTCTTCAAGTGTTTTGAACTTGTATTTATATGTTGGAATGAGTTTGTAGCCGTTTCTAGTCGTTGGGAGTGATTTGGAGTCATTGGGGATATTTTTCTCTACAAAATAAAATTCCCAGTACAGAGGGTATCAATACTCCTATAGGGAGTATCAATACTACCTTTGTTATTTTTAAATAAAACTAGTCGTTGGGCCTGACGGTATCGATACTAATATGTAAAGTAGTATCGATACCCATTTGGGTATCGATACCATTTTTGTATTTTGGAATTTGAGCAATGTTGGTAGTATCGATACTACCTTGAGTGTATCGATACTTCTCTTACCTTTGGTTTCGGTATCACATGAACAATATTGGTATTGTTCATATAGTATCGATACTGTAAGAACAGTATCGGTACTATGTACATTGAAAAACAGTTTTGTACTCAAATTCACTTTTAATGGACTTTGAATTATTTTTGAAGGCTTTGAATAAATTCAATTCAAGTCCAAAATTTTGTCCTAAATTGTTATATCAAAACATTATAAAAAGTGTTCAACAATCTCTTTATTTTTGATATAACAAAATATTTGAAAATTTTGTTTTTGGTAAAACTCTCCTTAATAAAATATTTAATGAAAAAGATAGCAATTGTTGTAAAATGTTCAGCTCCCCTTTTTCATTGAGAAATTAAATTTTTCAAACTCATATTTCTCCCATTTTTTGTTATATCAAAAATAATTCAACTTTAAAGTTCAAAAATAACATTGGAGAGTAAGTGGTAAATTTGATATTAAAAATATTTGGAAAATCAAAGGCTCTCCCTCACAAAGTGCATTCCAAACAAAAATTTGACTTTAAAAGCTTGACACTTAAAAGAAATTAAATTTCAACAAAGAATAACAAACATGTTAGTAACACATAAAATTCAATATATCGAAGTCTAGAATACTTTATGCACTACCAATTGTAAGTGCATATGCATAAAGTTATTTAAAGATGTTATGCATTTTAGAAAATTGATATCAATTGTTAGAGATATATCATTTGCATTTTAAATCACATACATAAACATTTAAATTTAAGTCAAAAATTAAAATTTGTAAAATCAAATTATTTGAAAAATTAATACCAATTGTTAGAGATATCATTTTCATTTAAAACCAGCTTTAACCAAATTTCATTATGATGAACTAAAGATTATGAAAAATCATTAAAACTTTAAAATGTTCATCATAACTTACTTTTAACACATGATATAGAAAAATAACACAAAATCATTTAAGTTCAAAACTCGTGAATGCATAGACCTAAATGAGCAACCAAATAATAAAAAACAAAAGCATTAAGCTTAGAGATTACCCATTCCTTTTCAAGTGTGGCTAGAGCATTTGAGTATCGTCACTTTCATCACCATTGCTCCCACACAACTACAAGAGACATTTAAGTAGATTTTGGTATCCAAATTGCTTTGGATCCTTGAACGTTAGTTTCAATGTATGTTTTTCCCTTAGGAACCCATATTTGTCTAATTTTAAAAGATTATATTTTCTTTATAGGACAAGCATGTTCTATATGACCATGAAAATGACAATGTGAGCATTTTGCCATTTTTAAACATAATGAGTTGTTTTTAGAAATTAATTATTTTTATTTTGTTAAGTTTTCAAGCTTAACTTTCAAAGCAAAATTTTCTTTTTCTAAATCATTTATTTTGACTTTTGAAAACTCTAAATCATTTTTCAAAATTTCATTTTGTTTTTCAAAATCAACCTTTGCTTTCAAAATCAAATCATTTTCAACTTTAAATTTTGAAATTAATTTCTTACATTTGGAATTCATGGTCTCAAATTCCAAATACAACTCATCATAGGCAACTTGTAACTCATCAAACAAATAAGAATTTAATTCACTAGAGTTCGAAGTTACCTTTGAATCTTTTTGGATGACTATGAGGCATAGGTTGGCTACTTCATCTTCATCATTTGAGTCATCTTCATCACTCCAAGCTGCCACAAATGCCTTTTTTTCTTTCTTGATCCTTCTTCTTTAAGAGGGGACATTCATACTTGACATGTCATATTCTTTGACAATTGAAGCACACTGGGGGTCTCTTTTTCTTGTTCGATTTATGCTTCACTTCCTTAGAAGTCACGAATCTATTGAATCTTTTGAAAAGCTTGATCATCTCTTCTTCTTCATCATCGTCTTCGTCTACTTCTTCACTTGAATCTTGACTGCTCTCATTGATGGATTTGAAGGCAATGTCTACATCCTCCTTGTTTTGTTTCTCTTCATCTCTTCATCTTTCTTCACCATCAACTCATGATTGAAAAGAGAACCAATAAGCTCATCGAGAGTGAGAGACTTTAGATTCTTAGCCTCAATGATCACCGTCTTTTTCGATTGCCAAGACTTTGGAAGATAGTAGATCATATTCCTCACAAGCTTCTCATTAGGGATTACTTCTCCAAATCCCCTGAGATCGTTGACAATCACGAAAAATCTATCCGTCATAGCTTTGATGTTCATCAGGTTTCATCTTGAGATTCTCGTAGTTATGGTTGAGAAGACTTATCATGGTTTCCCTTACTTCATCGGTTCCTTCATGAGTGACTTGAAGCTTGTCCCATATTTCCTTGGCATTGAGTTGAAAATTCTTCTTCTCTCCATCACTCCAATCATCCATCTCACCGGGTGGAGTGGAGTAACCCTTCATGATTGAGTTCCAATCTCCTAGATCATTGGCTTGAATGAAGAGCATAATCATATTCTTCCAATAGGCGTTGTTTGCTCCATTGAAGTAATATGGCTTGTTGATCGGTTGAGAGTCTTCAATGTAGTAAGAGTGGAGGTCGAAGTCATCTTCTTGTGGATTGCTTCTGGAATCGGTAGAGCTTCTTCAAGGAACACCTCAAGGATGTGAAGCCTTCTAAAGGGTTAATCTCTGATACCAATTGTTGGGATTCTTGAAGCTCAATTTGGACAACCGAAAAATGTACAAGGGGATGAATAGGCAGAAATTTGTTTAGGGCGTAAGGAGAAAGAAAAGATAGACAATAGGCACAACGAATTATAGTGGTTCGACTTCTCAACTAAGTCTACCTCCACTACCTTAGCTCCTCACTAAGTATTTTCCAAAAAAATCCACTAATTTTTCTTTCTTTTTCAATGACAAAGAGATAACCTTTACAAAACTCCCTAGCTTTTCAAATGCTCAGTTAGAACCAATCCCCTTTACAATGATAAAAAGAAGTAAACAAATAAAACCTTTTAAAGGTACGGTGTTTACAAAATAAAGCTCACAAGAATAAATATGTGCAAGAGAATAGAAAATAAGAATGAAAAACTATTCTATTGTGTTTGAATTATTGGATATGTGTTCTAACCCTTATTAAAGTGTCTTGAACTTGTATTTATATGTTGGAATGAGTTTGTGATCGTTTCTACCCGTGGGAGTGATTTGGAGCCGTTTGGGATATTTTTCTCTGCAAAATAAAATTATCCAGTATAGAGGGTATCGGTACTCCTATAAGGAGTATCGGTACTATCTTTGTTATTTTTAAATAAAACTAACTGTTGGGCCGACGGTATCGATACTAAGCCTATGGTATCGATACTAATATGTAAAGTAATATTGGTACCCCTTTGGGTATTGATACAATTTTTGCATTCTAGAATTTAAGCAATGCTGGTAGTATCGATACTACCTTGAGAGTATCGATATTTCTCCTACCTTTGGTATCGGTACCACATGAACATTATCGGTACTTTTCATATAGTATCGATACTATAAGAACAATATCGGTACTACGTACATTGAAAAACAGTTTTGTGCTCAAATTCACTTTTAATGGACTTTGAATTATTTTTAAAATTTTGAATAAATTCAATTCAAGTCCAAAAACATTTTGCCTTAAATTGTTATATCAAAACATTATAAAAAGTGGTTCAACAGATTCTTTATATGAACTTCATATCCTTTTTCTAGAAGTTTTCCAAGACTGAAGATGTTGCTTTTCAAAGTCAGTACTACACATCTGAGATGTATTTCTTTTCATCATTCTTTTGTGTTATCATAACTTCAATTTTGTCTTTGACTTTCGCATTCGAGTCGCCTCTAAATGTTAATTGACCATAGATGGTTTCATCTAACTTCTCAAACAGCTCATTTCAACCACACATATGGTTGCTGACACAATTGTCGAGATACCAAATGTTTTTCTTGAAGTCTCTATTTCTTTTATAAGTCAGGAATACATGAGATTTTTTAAATTTGTTCTTCTTCTTCAGTTACTGCTACATTATTTCTTTCTTTTTGTTTTGGAGTTGATCTACGCTCGTAACTATAGTGACTATATTTATTTTAATTATAACATTGTACCTGTAATTTATTTCCTTGTTGATATCTATCTCAGCCTTTGAATCCTTGTCCACGGCCTGATGTCTGATAATTTTCACTTGTTTGGGTGGTGTTATATGAACGACCAACACGTCCTCGTATTCCTCGTCCACCTCTATATCTTCCATGATAACAACCTCGATTACCTCGCATCATGTGTAGTTGTTGCTAGCTTCACCTTCGTTGATGTTCATCTTGCTTTGTAAAGCTTGTTCCAAATTTTCAGAATCTTCATTTTGCTTCATCTTATGCTCATAGGCTTGGAGTGAGTCCACAAGCTTATCAATTGATATTTGAGATAAACCTTTTCATTCTTCTATTGTGACAATTACGTAGTCATTTTTTTGTCAACGACTGAAAAATATTTTCCATCACTTTGACTTCGTCGAGTGATTCACAATTTCTCTTCATTTCATTTACAATCGCTTTTACATGGCTAACTTAATCATTGACATTTTGTATTTTTCCTTTTTAGTATTTCAAACTCATCTATAAACGATTGTAAACATACTTTTTTTGCTTTTTCGGCATCTTGGAGGGATTTTTGCAAAATCTTCAATGCTTGTTTTGTAGTCTTCACATTTGAGATTTTTTAAAGGTAGATTCTTCTACTCCTTAAACATAAAAAAATAATGGCCTGCTGTCTTTCTTATGGGATTCATTTTATACATGTTTCTTATGGGAAGCATTGAGGTAAAGGCCATCCTGTAATAGTTCGGAATGTTCTTCGGACTACTGCTTTAAGTTGGGATCCATTATTCTTGTTTTGCTCATATCTTAAGAATAGTCTTGCCAAAGCTGAGAATGAAGAGTTACGTAAAGATACTGCTCACTTGGACTGGTTCGAGGTTAGCTTTCGTAATTACATTTTCAAATCAAATTGAAATTTTTGGAGTTAAAGGAAGACAAATTGGTCCCTTTTAATTCATGAAAGTGCATTTAAACTTTCATGTGCATCTGCTTGATCCCGTGTGGTATGCTCGCAGGTGCAATTTCTTGCTTGTCACTCTTTTTTTCGTTTTTTTAATCATGATTGTTTGTATTTGAGCTTTTTCATTATGTAGGATATAAACAATTTTGCCTAGTATATGGCAGGTTGAAATTGGTATTGTGCAGTCGTTTTTGGGATCATTAGGGAAGCTGGCACAATCTAGCATGTGTGATGAGAAGCTGAAACTGAAGGGCTGCCTTTCTTCTCAAACATTTCAAGAACAATTTCCAGATCATTATACTGAACTCGTTCGTTCTTTACCACTTCCAGATTACCTGGATCCTGCAAGTGGTGTTTTGAACATTGCTGCAAGGTTGCCACAAGAATTCATGAAGCCTGACCTAGGCCCATCTGTCTCCATCTCATATTGCAGTGACGAGGAACTTGTACAGGCCAATTCCGTGACAAAATTATGTTACAGTTTATGTGATATGGTATGTCTATCTTGGTTATTTCATCCTGTAAAACTTGGTATTACACGTATTCCTTTGCTCTTTTTGATATTCGCCAATGAACAGTTCTTTATATTTCTTTTTTCCCTCATTCCATCACAGGTTAATGTTGTAGCACATGCTACAGATGCCCCTGTTTCCATGAAGCAACTTAACAAAATAAGAAAGTTATTGGAAAAGAAACAGTTTCAAGACCAAAAGGAGCTTGCTAAGACTAATCTTGATCAAAAGATGGCTACTAAAGTGAAGGAAAAATGTCCGTCAAATGATAAAAACATGGAAGAAGTAGGATTGAATGGTACAGTCAGTAAAGAAATGTATTCTCATAATACAGTGCCAAAAGTTTCTCGATCACCTTCTGCCGTGCATGAATCACATGATAGGGAAGATAGCTCTGACTCTGAGTCTGATTCGGACTGTAATTCAAATTCTGAAGCTGCAGACTACTTCCATCCAACACCATTCACAGCTCAGAAGCATTAGAAGATCATGAAATCCTCCGGACAAGAACAGATTTGGCCAAGTTGTGCGGTGCGACATGGGATGTCTTTCGCAGGCAGGATGTTCCAAAGCTCATCGAATACCTTAAAAAATACGCAAACGAGTTTGATCACACATGTGGCTTTCAAAAGCATGTAAGACCAGTCACGAAACTTGATTTTTTTTTTAACAGAATGGACATAACGCTGATTGTTTAACACTCCTGCTGCAGGTGGTTCATCCAATCCTTGATCAGAATTTCTTTCTAGTCGCAGGTCACAAAAGAAGGCTGAAGGAGGAGTATGGTGAGTTTACTTGGTTCTATTATCTGTTGTTATAGTTAAAGATAAACATACTGAAGTTTCTCCCACCTGATACAGCTTCTATAAATTGAACCCTGGACTTTTGAACAACATGTTGGAGAAGTCATTATGATTCCAGCTGGCTGTCCATACCAGATTAGGAATGTTAAGGTAACTAATATGTACTACTGATATCTTTGGTCTTGAATAATCGTTCCAGAACTTACTGGATGATGTTATGTGCAAATTTTCATATGCTTCTTCATTTGGTTTCAATTTTATGGCTATTAAGGTTCTTTTCTTTCCCCTGATAACTGTAGTCTGTCAGGATTGGAGAAGAAGAAGAGGAACGGCGAGAAAATATCGAAGAACATTTGGGAAATGAAGGTCGAGGGTTAGGGATTGAAGAAACAAATTGGGAATTCAATCAGGTGAAAGGCAAGGGGTTACTTACAGAGCAGGCCGAGCAAGAGGATGGACTGAAGGAGAAGCCCAAGACAGAAGGCCCAGTACCTGTGAAAGAGAAGAAAGAGAAGAATCAGTTAGTTACATAGCTGGACAGCTGGCAATTAATGATTGGCAATTGTAACTAAATAATTAACAGAATCTGGTGTGAAAATTTCCTTATGCAAAATGAATGATGAATTTTCTTCTCTATCATCTCTCTCTCGTCTGAATTCTTCTCCTAAATCCTTCTTCTCTCAAACTATAACAATTGGTATTCAGAGCTTTGATTCTGGCAAAAATTTTGGGGGGCATGACAAAGAAGAACCAGTCTATGGCGGAAACTGATTTAGCTGGGATACAAAAACAGATTGAAGATTAGCTGCTTTGGTGAAGAAGGGGCAAGATGAAACTAATCCACCTAAATGGTGGGAGACTCAAGAGAATAGAATCACTGCATTAGAGTCCAGAATGGCCACTAATCAGGGTTATGTGAAGGAACTGTTAAAGATTCTGACAGGCAGGAATGAGGAACAGGAGCATTCTACTGATGAGCAGGTACAATCTCCTGATACTTCTAAAAATAAGGACAGAAATCCTGTTTTGGTGACTGTGGTGAATGACAAGTCTAGATTTACCTATAAACCGGATGAACCTGGGTTATTAAAGACTAAACCGGATGCATGTTTAGCTCTTAAGAACAGTTTTAGGCCTGAAAATCAAGTGGGTGAAAACATTGATTCTAGACCTAATCTGTTTGGACTGGAAACTGAAAAAAGGGGGCCAGAGGTTCACTTAACAGTGTTGGAACTATGTGGCACAGACCTAAGATAGATCTACCATTTTTTGATGGGGTCAATCCTAGGGGATGGATTCAAAAATGCTTGAAATATTTCTCTATTTGTAGTGTTCCGGTTGAGCAAAGAGTAGAGGTAGCTACTATGTATTTGACAGGCAAAGCAGAAATATGGTTTGATGGATATATAATGAAGAAGCACCATGTAACATGACATGAATTTGAAGCTGATATCTGTCATAGATTCAGTGATAGATCTTTCTGTGATATTGTGGAAGAGTTTACTAAATTGACTCAAAAAGGATCAGTGGAAGATTATCAGGAAAAATTTGAGGAGTTACAGCCCTATATGTTGTTGCAGAATCCTACTTTAACTGAGGAGTTCTTTGTATCACTTTTTATTAGTGGTCTAAGAGATGATATTAAGCATAGGGTCAAGGCTTTGGATCTTAGAAACTTGTTTGAAGCATGTAAACAGGCCAAGCTTTATGAACTTTCTGTGGAGTTTGAAAATAAAATATTAAGGCCTTCTTTTAAAACCCCACCCTACCCAAACCCCATATCTATGTCTAAGACACCTGCTATGCCAGTGCCTACAAAGTCGACCTCATCATCTAATAAAACAGAATCTTATGGATTATAGAAGGCAAAATAATCTTTGTTTCAAATGTGGAGAGAAATATTTACCAGGCCATCAGTGTAAAAACAGGCAGTTCAATATGATGACTGAAGAGATTGATAATTTTCCTGTGAAAGTTAGTGCCACTGATGCAGAACAGATTCAGCAGCCAGAAGAAGAAAATCTAGAAATTTCTATGAATGCCATTACGGGTTGTATTGGCCATAATACTTTGAGAATTCAGGGTACTATTCAAGGGAAACCCCTGAATATCTTAATTGATAGTGGAAGCACACATAGCTTTTTAACCCCTAAATGGGCTAATGTTGGTATACAGATTACTACCCCTAATCCTCTGGCTATCACTGTGGCTAATGGCCAGAAATTATTCAGCTCAGCTCGGTGCAACAAGGTAGAATGGCAAATGCAGGGCCATACTTTTTTACATGATTTTAGGCTGCTTAAATTGGGAGGAAGTGACATGGTCTTGGGGGTTGATTGGATAAAGCTATTCAGTCCAATACTAATGGACTTCAACAACATGACTTTGAGCTTTGACCATCAAGGGGATCAGATTTGTATTCAAGGTCAACAGCCCTCTAATGAATTACTACAAATTTCTGGAGCTACACTACTTAAAATGTCTGCATGGGATTCAGATATTTTGGGTCATGTTGTTTTATTGAATATGGAAGGGAAGTCTAATATTATTCCTACTGAAATTCAACATGTGTTGGATCAGTACAAATCAGCTTTTGATGAACCTAAAGGGCTACCTCCTCAGAGATCTCATGACCATGCTATTCAACTCAAATCTACTGTTACACCTGTCAATTTAAGGCCTTACAGATTTCCTTACAATCAAAAGGCTGAAGTGGAAAAACAGATAGCTTCTATGCTTTCTTCTTCTGTTATTCAACCTAGTAAGAGCCCATTTGCTTCTCCTTGCCTTGTAATTAAAAAAAAGGATGGAACTTGGAGATTTTGTGTGGATTACAGAGAATTAAATAGTATGACCATCAAAGACAAATTTCCTATTCCTATAGTGGAAGATTTGTTGGATGAGTTACATGGGGCAGTATACTTTTCAAAAATTGATTTGAGGTCAGGTTATTGGAAGATCAGAATTAAACCTAAAGATATTTACAAGACAGCCTTTAGAACTCATCAAGGTCATTATGAGTTCAAGGTAATGCCTTTTGGTCTTACTAATGCTCCTGTTACATTTCAGGCACTTATGAATGAATTATTCAATTCTTTCCTCAGAAAATTTGTTTTAGTTTTCTTTGATGATATATTGGTATACAGTAGCAGTATGCAGGATCACATTGAACACTTACAGCTGGTTTTAGAGGTGTTAAAGGTGAATCAATTATTTGCAAAATGGTCCAATTGTTTCTTTAGACAAAATCAGGTGGAGTATCTTGGTCATATTATTTCTGTTGCAGGGGTATCTACTGACCCTAGCAAGGTGGAGGCTATGCAGAATTGGCCTAAGCCTAAAACTCTTAAATCTTTACGAGGATTTCTAGGCCTAACTGGATATTACAGAAGATTTATCAGAAATTATGGCATTATTAGTAGGCCTTTGACACAATTGTTGAAAAAGGATGGATTTCAGTGGACTGATGCTGCTTATAAAGCTTTTGAGGATCTTAAATTGGCTATGTGTTCTGCTCCAGTTTTGGCCTTACCAGATTTTTCTAAAACATTTTATCTAGAAACAGATGCTAGTTCTGGAGGTATAGGGGCTGTTGTTTCACAAGAAGGAAGACCTATTGCTTATTTAAGTCAAGCTCTAAGTCCAAAAAATTCAGCATTATCTATATATGAAAGAGAATACCTTGCTATTCTCTTGGCTGTTTTAAAATGGAGACATTATTTGGAGAGTAAATCTTTTATTATTAAGACTGATCATGAGCCTCTAAAGTTTCTTTTAGAACAGAAACTGACTACCACTATTCAGAAAAGAGGTTTGACAAAGCTTCTGGGGTTGGACTATACCATACAGTATAGAAAAGGGAAGTTGAATGTTGTTGCTGATGCCTTATCTAGAAGATGGGAGGATCAGGCTCACTACTTTGCTTTACAAGCTACTGTTTTAATACCTGCTTGGGTTCAAGAGGTGGAAGAAAGTTATCAAGAGGATACTTTAGCTCAGTATTGGATTTCAGCTCTTACTATTAATCCTACAGTTGACAGTAAATGGAAATATTCTAAAGCTATCCTTAGATACAGTGGTAGAGTTTATATTGGAGTTCATGGCAGTCTTAGGTTGAAGATTATTAAGACCTTACATGACTCTCCTCAAGGAGGCCATTCATGAGCTCAAGCTACATATTATAGGATTCGGTCACATTTTTACTGGCCAAATCTTAAAGCTATGGTTGTTACTTATGTGAGAAGTTGTGAAATTTGCCAGCAGATTAAGGTAGAACATGTAGCAAAGCCTGGTTTGCTACAGCCCCTTCCTGTTCCTAATCAGGCTTGGGAGATAATCACTATGGATTTCATTGAAGGTCTGCCTACTTCATTTAAGAAAAATTGTATTTTGGTGATTGTGGATAAGTTTACAAAGTACAGCCATTTTTTGTCTTTGGCTCACCCTTATTCTGCAACAGAGGTGGCTAAGTTATACCTAGATAATGTGTATAAGTTACATGGCCAGCCTAAGATGGCCATTTCTGACAGAGATAAGACATTCACAAGTGTGTTTTGGAGGGAGTTAATGAAACAGTTGGGCATAAAGACATTTTTCAGTACTGCTTACCATCCAGAAACAGATGGACAAACGGAGAGAGTCAATCAATGCTTAGAACAATATTTGAGGGGCCTTTGCTTCTATCAACCTAAGCAATGGGCTAAGTGGCTACCACATGCAGAGTGGTGGTACAACACCACTTATCATACTGCTCTAAAGATAACACCTTTTCAGGCGTTATATGGGTATAAACCACCTATTATGGTTTGGCCTATTGAGTCTACAGTACAGACTATATCAGAAATAATGAGCAGTAGAGAGGCTACCAGACAATTGCTAAAAAATCAGTTGCAGATAGCAAGTAATAGAATGAAGCAGCAAGAAGATAAGAATCGAACTGACAGAACCTTTCAGATTGGGGATTTAGTTTACCTGAAATTGCAGCCCTACAGACAGACATCAATTGCCCTGCGAAGAAACTTGAAGTTAGCAGCAAAATTTTTTGGACCTTATCGTATTCTGGAAAGAATAGGAACAGTCGCATATCGCTTGGACTTACCTAATTCTTCTCGGTTGCATCCGATTTTCCATGTCAGTTTACTGAAGAAGTTCATAGGCGATTCCTCCATTGTTGCTACTGATCCTCCTGCAGTAGATGAAGAAGGAGAAATACAGATTAAACCATTGAAAATTATGGCCAGAAGAATTATAAACAGAAACAGTAAACCTGTTACGCAACTTTGGTTCGCTGGGAGAATCTTGCTGCAGAAAATGATACTTGGGAAGATTACTCGACTCTGAAAGGGCAGTTTCCGGTGTTCGATCCTTGGGGACAAGGCTCGTCTCGAGGGGTGGGTATTGTCAGGATTGGAGAAGAAGAAGAGGAACGGCGAGAAAATATCGAAGAACATTTGGGAAATGAAGGTCGAGGGTTAGGGATTGAAGAAACAAATTGGGAATTCAATCAGGTGAAAGGCAAGGGGTTACTTACAGAGCAGGCCGAGCAAGAGGATGGACTGAAGGAGAAGCCCAAGACAGAAGGCCCAGTACCTGTGAAAGAGAAGAATCAGTTAGTTACATAGCTGGACAGCTGGCAATTAATGATTGGCAATTGTAACTAAATAATTAACAGAATCTGGTGTGAAAATTTCCTTATGCAAAATGAATGATGAATTTTCTTCTCTATCATCTCTCTCGTCTGAATTCTTCTCCTAAATCCTTCTTCTCTCAAACTATAACATAGTCCTGCGTTAATGTGATTTTGGAATTTGTTTCACCGGAAAATATGACCAAGTGCATCCAGTTGATCAATGAGCTTCGTCTTCTTCCCGACAATCACAGAGCCAAAGTAAAGAAGTGCAAGGTAAAATTTTAAAATACAACTGCAGCTAACAGTGTTCATTTTGTGTATTGGTGTGAATACAATTCTCCTTTTGCTATAAACTCAGGTTGAGAAGATGGCCCTGTGTAGAATTAGTGCAGCAATAAAAGAAATCCGGAAGGTTTTATGTGCAGAGTAAGTTTGCTTTCGGAGTAATAGTCTGATATCTGCAGATAGCATGATATTCATCAATCTTCCACTAAAATTACAGCTCATTAACATAATGTCTCCTTCTCGAGTTTAGGTCCAGTGCTGAGCTCAGTGAGTAGTTAAGAACAATGACATGTTTATGTAAGGGATTCTGCTCTATGGTTTTTCCAATGTTGAAGCATTGCTCCCAGCAAAGAGGATGGAAGTTGAATTTCAATGCAATTGTCCATTCTTCCCCTATTGTCCATGGAAGTTGATTTATATGAAACTAGGCCAGTTTTCTGCAATTGAGCTTGCAAACGTGTAGGATGCAAAAATACATTCCTACTGCTGTACCTTTCTTATTGAATATATATATATATATATATATATAAACCACAAATATTTTCTCCATTTGCCCACAAATAAGTATCTATTTTGAACTTAGATAATTTATTCCCTCGAATATTTGGTTTAAATACTTCTAAATCTTCCTCAATTTTAAAATCAAATAATTTAATCCATTAAGAAAAGCCATAATACTAGTCTTATACCAAACCAATGAATTTTAGGGTAAAGTCCTTGAGTATGAACACATGCATACATGAAGGCTAATCCTAAATGTTCATCTCCACCGCTTGCATGTAGTACAATATTAGTCCAGTTTATAATTAATTAATAACCATTGTATAATTTAACAAAAAATAAATAAAACAATTGAATAGTAATATATATCACACGGTCATGGTGTCGAAACAGTCCCAACAACTTTTTAGGGCTTTTTCGGGGATCGATTCAACTTAATTTTGGAAGGATTCGGGAGTCGGTTACGTGTGGAGAAGGATTAGCACCCCACAACACCCAAAATCGGTACCTAAACGATTATACGTCATCTAAATATTAAAATTGGCAAATTTGAATAACATTTAAATTATGATATTTTTTAGAAAAATAAAAGGGATATTATTTTGTATGAATAATCCTTGAAAATACCTTTTAGTTAGTTAAGGATGTATTTTTATAGATTCCTCTTATAAAATAGTAGTACCCTAAATTTTGGATAAATATATAAAAATAAATTTATTTAAAACATAAAAAAATATTATTGTATTTGAGCAATCCTTAGAAAAACACACCATGTTAGTTAAGGGGTATTTCTTTAAATTATTCGTATAAAATAATATATGAAAATTTTATTTTAGTAATAAATTTATAAATATGTAAATAAAGGATTAAAATAATAAATATAATAATTTTAAGGATTAAATTATAAAACTACGAGAAATCAAGGTCACATATGCAAGTATTTTATATTTTTAGGTACTTCAAAAGTAAATAAACTAATAGTATTATTAAAAATTAAAAATATTAAATTCGAGGATTAAACTGTAAAATAATAAAAAATCATGGCCATAAATAGAAAAATCGCACAAGCTAGGTACTGGAAATGTAATTTAACCATAACTAAATTTCAGGATCAAAAATGTAAATTATTAAAATTAAAAGACTAAAGTAGATATTACCCAAAATACGTATAAAAAAGATAGTGACTAAAATAAAAACAAAATAAAATTTGAAATCCAAATGAAAATATGTATAAATTAATTTCAGTAACCAAAATGAAAATTTACAAAACTAGAATGATCCGAATAAGGGTTTACCCATGCGTTAAAACGCAAAAATTCCCTCCCCTAAACGACGTCATGTGGGGAGGGTATATTTACCCTTAAACCGGCCCTATAGGGCCTTCATCTCTCATTTCTCATTGTTCACTCTCTCTCTCTCTCTAAGAGAGAGTTCTCTCGCTTCTCTCTACCTTTCCTCACCGGAGGGAGGCCAGCAGCCGTCGACCACCATTTACCGACGTTCTCTGTCGCCTCCCACGACGGTCGGAGTTAGAAAAACCACCCAAAATGTAGATCTCGACACCCTAAAGCCAAATCCGACCTTCCCTCGTCCTAAAAAACCCCTACATCGCCCTAGATCTAAATGAAATCGAAAGTCTTACCTTCGATTAAACAGTAATTTTCGACGACGTTCGGCTTCCACGGTGGTAAGTTTGTCCTCTTTCTTCTTTTTTCGTTCTCTGTTGTGATGGTTTGGTTACCTTTTTTTCTCTGTTTTTCTTTTGTTCTCTATGTTTCTCTCTGTCTCTTCTCTACTCTTGCAGGTGGGTTCCTTATATAGAAACCCGTGGATCTCCCTTCGGACCGGTCAGAAAGGAGATGCCCACTGAGTCACCGAGCTATGGCGCTGACTAGGTAGGGGCGGCGCCGATTTCTAGCTAGGTGCATTTAATGCACCCAGATCTTACGGATCTGGTCGGTGACATCAACAATGGCGGTGGCTGGAATCTGAGGAGTCGGACGCGTGTTCCTCATGCACGGCAGGCGGACGATCGACGGCGGCGGCTATATTCTTTTAGGGTAAAACCCTAAATTTAGTCCAATTTGGACCGTTGGATCAACAAATCGATCCAACGATTGAGGGTGAACGGCAACTGAAATGGGTTCAAAAACCTTAGCTGCTTGGGTCTTCACTTGTCCACATTTTCCTTACAATTATTTAAAAAAAAACATGAATGAGACCCCAAAGGCATATTAAGACATGAGTCCACTTTTCGAGTCTAAAAGTTATGTTATTCAAAATGTTTGAAGGAACAAAATTTCTTTGGACGATCGATCAATGGGAGAGGGGTGTCGTTTTCTGAGGCACTGGACGGCTCATTGTCAAAGAGGGAGCCTTAACCTTGCCTTTATCAACTCAATTTTTCTACATTAGTTGACACGTTTAAGCCCTAATCATCTCATTTTATGTTATCCACAATGGATTGCACATGTATCACACGAATGCAACGTGAGGATGACAAGAGATAAAGTGCCTAAATCCACCACTTGTTCATAGGATAGGGACTAATGAGAGAATTTGACCTAACAAATAATATACCAAATTTTGACGTATAATTTACGTCAAGCTTACATGGGGTTTGACATAGAGAACCGGTAAACGGGGAAAGAAGCTTCAAATATAGGGAAGTTGCCCTTCTTATAAATGGCGATTATAAATGTATAGAAGTTAGCATCTCCTACAACTTCTAATTAAGTTTAATAATTAAAATTAAAATTTTTAAATTCAAGATAATTTATTTTTTATTATTGATCCCAATCATTCATTGTAATTCATATAATTTATTCTATAATTTTCAACTCATTTAATCATATCAATTAGTTCATTAAAATTTGGGATTGTACAAATTATTATCCAACAACTTTGTAATTTATTTATTTATTATAAAGTATTTATTAAAAATAGTTTTCTAAAACTTTTCCGTGTCTTTATCTTTTTAAAATGAAAACGAAATGTTTTCAAAATTTTATTGGTCAGCAATTTTTTTCAAAATATTCAAATTATAAAGTATAAACAAAGCTTGTCGTCTGTCCAGTCTAAAGACAGCTTGATCCATTGTTGCCGACATATGAAGAGACGAAAGTGAAAGCATACCATATCCTTGTTGTCTTGTTTCTACACATGCAGGAATCAATGTAATTACAAAGCCGAAGCTCGTTTCATGCAAATATATGATAAGATGTCGGTCCGTACACGAGTTTCATGTTGCAAAAACAAAACAAGAAATAAAAAAAATGTTCAAAATTGGAGTGCTAGGTTTTCATCTTACCCAAGAGCTGTATATTGACGAAGAACGACATATACTAGGTGAACTTCTTTACAAAATATATTAGGGTTTTAACCTAATGTGGATTAAAACTTGAAATCCAAACATGGATCTTTTGTTGTTATTATCACAACTCAATCTAGGCCACGATGTATGGACCATGTCATGATCATATATGTTGGAATCGTCTTCTTGAAGTCCACACAAATAGAGACGAAATCGTGCTTGAATTATAGAGGTGTTTAATTGTTTACTTTTAAAATCAACAAAATCCTAAAAAAGTAATTAAGTAGTAAAAATTAAGAAAGTTAGGGGTGGATTGAGAGGGTGTTTGAGTGTAATCGTCACGTTTTTTAAAATTTTAAATTCTCATATATTTTGAATATTTTATATGTATTTATAGTTAATGGTATAATTTTATACTCTTAAAATTTTATAATTTCATTCTTTTTATATTTATAATATAACTTTTTAAATTTAATCGCATCGCAGTGCCAACAAATATGCTAACAAGTTTGCATTTCTTTTGCAAAATGTGTTAATCATAGATTAGCATAAAATATTACTGATTAAGAATGATTAAGTGGTTTTTTTCTTTTTGCATGAAGACAAAGTAATAACAAAACCCATCATATTGAGTCCACGTGTCCCTAAAATGCTGACATGATGAAACAGATTAGGTTCTTTGTTAAGACAGATAATAAAGGACACAACAAGAGCCCCTACATGTTTTTTAATTGGTGGTCCGTCACTCGAGCCCTTACCCGATTGGTAGACACGTGCCCTTCTTCTTTTTCATACTTTAATTATATAGGTCAACCCCCCCCCCAAATTATCATGCAAAATTACCTACTTTTATCACATTACCTGAAAAGACATAGCCCTAACAGGTGGCGCGTACACGTGTCTGATTCACAACCTCCGACGTCATGGCCGGAATTCCCGCCGATATTTCAACTCTCTATCGGTATCTTTGAAACCAAAAGTCTTATCTCTTATCATATATACTATTAATATTTTTTTCATATAATTAATTGATGATTGATTCAAATTACATATTATAAAATTAATATTTTCATCCTGTTTATTTTATTTAATATCAAATTTAAACTTTTGACTTTATCTAAAGGGTTAGTGTCTTATACGATTAAACCCATTAATATAATAAGCTAATTTATCGATTCCAAATTAAAACATTTATAGTTTATAGGCAAAGATGGCAGCATATTAAGGAAAGAGCGAAAAGATGTTGCGTTTCATTTATTACAAGTGCCAAAACTCTTGTGAACAAAGGCAGCACCATCATCCTTATGTATGATTTGTTTCATTATTGTTCTTTTTAGTTTATTGTCTTTATACTTGACATGATTTGAATATATATATATATATATATATATATATATATATATATATATATATATGATAAGATGACAAATCTAAGTGATATATGATAGGATACAGATGGAAATTAATGATTACAAAAAATAATTGTGGGACATATCAATGATGGAAACTTTTCAATGTAATAAAATTGAAAAGATTGATTTCATATTAAAACAGTGAGAAAGAGGTAGGAACTGCTTCCTAATACAGAACTCATAAAGAAGATTGCAACAAATTAATTATCAACAACCCCGCACTGAACCCAAAAAACCCTTCTTTTGTGAGTTTTGATTGTTCATTTTTGCTAAATTACATGAATTCATTAACATCTAAGATATCCGGAATTTGATCGAACTTGTAAATTTTACTGCTATAGCTTTCTCTTTCGTCCTCGGTGCTGCTACTGTTGATGTACGTCGGACTGGAAGAAGGCGTTGATAGAACCGACGCAAAGCCGAAGCTCGGGTCGGAGCCGTAATAGTTATAGTTTTCCGGAAACGGCACGTAATCTTCAGTCAAATCTTGAACCATGGCATTGCCTTGCTGCCACTCACTGAAATCGGCAACGTTTGGTGGGAACTGGTTCAGGTTAGGGTTCATCATCAATGGTACTTCGTTGTTAGAAAATGGAATGCTACTACAAGTAGGAGTATTCAACGAGGTGCAAGCTTCTGGAATCCCTTGGACTTGCATCAATGGTGGATTATATTGGTTTTGGATTTGATTTTCTTCAATATCTTGATAAACAAAATCTGGATTTTGGTTTTGGTTTTGGCTTTGAGATGACATGAGAGAACTGGCGAGCCTTTGAATCTCTGGGTTAATAAGGGATTGAGCTCCGATTAACCTCGACATGTTCATCCGAGACGAACTCAAGATCGAGGAAAGGTCGAGAAGATCGAGCCGCGGACTATGCGTCACTGGATCGATCCCCATTCGGAGGAGTCTCTTCCGAATGTGTGTGTTCCAGTAGTTCTTTATCTCGTTGTCTGTTCTTCCGGGCAACCGAGCAGCTATGACAGACCACCTACGTATATACAAAAACATTACATATGTTTTCTAAATAAAATCTAAACAATAACGAAAACAGAAACTTACTTATTTCCCAGCACACTGTGAAGCTGAATTATTGTCTCTTCCTCCTCGAAAGAGAATCTGCCTCTTTTGATATCAGGCCTTAAGTAATTAGTCCATCGAAGACGACAGCTCTTTCCACACCTTTGAAGCCCTATAATTTTTAAAATTAATCAAAAAAGTACTTTACTCCTGTAACCAACAACGAAAACACCCACGAATATAGAGCGAAAGAGAGAGAGCTTACCAGCATTCTTTGGCAGTGTTCTCCAATTGCCATAGCCGTGTTTTTGAATGTAATCGATCAGTTTCTGATCTTCTTCAGGCGTCCATGGCCCTTTTTCGAGCCCATTTTTCTCACAGCAAGGTGTTCTTCCCATGGTATAAGACACAGTTTAACTGGTTTGATTAGCTTTGGAGGACAAATGAAAGAGGAAATGATGCGCAGCAAAGGGATGTAGGGTCCGTATGGGGACGTACTTGTATAAATAAGCCAAGTGGTTAGAGCCAAAACTCAAGTAAAAAATATTGGGTACCGTCCTCTGTTTATTACCATGGGAAAGTGTCCTCTTTTGCAATAACAATGTCTAATTATGAATTTGGTCCTTTCACTATACTTAACCTTGGTATTTCGTCCCTATATTTTAATATGGTATAAGCATAGCTTAGTTATTTTTACTTTTATATGACCAGGTTATATGAAAGTTCTGCATATATGTCCCTCATAAAATTTATTATTTCATCTCAATCTCAAATCAAAATTCTCTATCATTGGATAATTTTTACTCCCTGTTAAACTTGCATATATGACGAGTTTCTACCCCTACTTGTTATAAGAAAAGGTACTATGACAAAATCTTGAATTTAAGCAGGGACTAAACCCATAAATTTACCCAAAAGCTTCCATCTTTTGAATTGAATTGACAAAATCTTCCATTTTTAATTATTATTCCCATAATAAATCTCAATTAAGGGAAGATAACCCATTGTGATTATCTTTGCCCATCGTTTTCCCTGGTGTAGGGAGAGTGTCTCACTCCTTACTTTCTGGAATTATAATAGCTGTCACCAACTTACAACAGCTACGTGTACGCTCTTCCTCTTTTGTTTTGCATTTTCACAAAGATTGTGGCTTCACAGGAGTTGATTTAAGTTAAAGCTAAGGATCATTTGAGTTGTTACTTGAAATGACTGTTTTACCCATTGAAGCTGGCTTGCTGGACCAATTCTCTTCCCACCACTTGAGGGCAATCCAATTTCCTTTTAAAATATTTTAATATTATTAAAATAATAAATACTTGTGGAAGCATTCGATTGGAGGACGCCGAGGTGTTTGCTGAAATAAATATGTACGTAACATTTATTATATGCATGGAAACAAGTTTGTTTTTTGTCTGAATATGCCTCAAGCGTGCTTTCTACATATAATGTGGTCATGGAACCTTTCTTACCGGTAGAATTGTTCAATTTTGTAAGAAATTGAAAAACAACTACCAAACACGTAAAATTATTATTAGAGACAAATTTAAAATTACGGATTTTTAAAAAATTATATGTTCATCCTTAATATTTTGATACTTTTTACCGACGTCAATTATTATTCGAGGGAAGCAATTATTGGGTTGAAAAGGGTGGGTTTGCTTCTAAAATAGCCTATGCGAAGAGGCCTGTGGATTCTTATGGCAAAATCATATATTTGTATGTTGTTTCTCGAATTCCAATCTATGAAAGTACGTTTAAGAGAAACGCATAATTAAAGAGAAACGTAAATTTTCAATGACGAATTTTGGCGTGATTGATTGATATTTTTTCCTAAAAATATCAAGTTACGGATATAAAAAAATAAATAAATAAATGCATTTGCATGAATGACTATATCTCGTGTATGAACCCTAAGATCTCGAGTTTATACGGGTTGAAATCATGGAAGCTTGATTTGTGAAGTGAAATCAGCTGGTATCTACCCATCATAAGGCCGCCACGTCATGACTGTACACGTAGATGTGATAATTTCGCTTAATATAAATATGGCTTTAATTATTATAATTTAATTATGAGTGCTTGACTTTCTCACTTTATTTTATAGTTTTGTTACACAAATCATTCCCAAAGAAATTCGTACAACCAAATGAAGATAATTTTAAACCCTAACCTAAAGTGATTAGCGTAAAATACAGTCATAATCACAGGTTTATGTCTCCATACTTTCGGTCATGGAGACACTAATGTCAATATAACGAATTATTTACGGATATATTACCATTCATAGAGATTTACGAGTTTAATTAAAAGATATTATTATTGTATGTTTACATAATTTGTAATATAATATGACTAATAGGGTAATTACTTCTCCAAAATCTAGGGTTTGCTTGTGCATGGGCTTTCCAAAAGGAGTTGTATACGTGTTCTTCTCCATGCTTTGACTATGGTGGATTATCTACTAATCGATCCTTAATTAATGTTAATTTAGTGATTTTGTCGTGTGAGCTGTTCATTTGCTTCAAAATTACTATTTTTATATACGTGATCCAATGCAATTGCAGTATTTGCATTTGTGGATATTATATATGTGTGCATGTGCCATGCATGCAATTCTATTGGCTAGCTAGTATTTATAATAATTGTTAGAGTTAATTGTATCAGAGGTCTCCAAACTATGAGACCCATTCTAAATGTCTATAAACTTTAAAATTTTATATATCAATCCTTAAACTTTTAGTATCATTTTATTTTGACCACTTCGCTGATGTGTTATTAACTCTATTATTGTTAAAGATCCTAAGTATTGAGTCAGTGTCATTTAAAAAAAAAAGAGTCTATTTTTAAAGGTTTTAAGAATTGAATATGCAGCATTCTAAAAAAATAAATCTATTTTTGAAGGTCATCGGTTTTTTTTTAAAGGTCACGAGTTCAGCTCTTAGGACCTTCAAAATAGATGAAAGCTTTTTTTTTTTGTAAAATGGGTACTTTGTATTGAAAATATACAAGGTACACCGCCCCATGGACCTAATTAAAAACTTCCTAAACCTATTTGGAGGAAAAAGAATGTACCATGAGGTGGAATAAAACGAAAGCCAGAGCTCTCAATTACATCAAACAATAAAACAGTCCAATCTGACCATCGGACTAATGCTACTCCTGCTACAAAGAAACACAAAAAAATCCTGCGCCAAGGACCTAAGCAGAACACCACAAATACAACATAAAAAGAAAACCTCGGACTTCACTAGCCACACAATGATCTAGCGGGACTCCAGATTGCAATGCAGTAACTCCAGAACGGATGATGGAGCCAATCACGCTTTGGCAAACAAGGAGAACCCAACATTTCTGAAAAGACCGTCCCCGACAACCACGCACCAAACTCCAAAAAATCTAATAATTGGAAAACAATGACTAACTACCGAAGAATTTTCTCACTTATCAACATAAGCAGCCCATCTTTTCTTCAAATCCGAATCTGATAAAGAACTACCGGATAATTCAGAAGAATTAAGATCAAATTTCAGTAAATTTAATCTCTTCAATCTTTCAAAAGAACTTTCTCCTGAATATCCAACAAAGAGCCAAATTTCATATGCTTCCTATTAATTCTATTGGTCATCATCTCATCACTTAGATAGATGGAACCAACCTTGGGTTGGCGTAAAACCAAACTCTCGCTGCTAATATCTGAGGCCCTATTCGATATGTCAACAGCAGACCCAAGCTGCTCAGCGATCCCCTTGACTTCCAAAGCTGCACATGATTCCTCCACAATATTATTTAAATCGTTCGTCTGACACAATGAATTACACGTTGGTTCCCCACTACGTATTGACTTGGAGACAAAAACCAAACGCCCCATGCTTCTATATTCATGTGCATTAACTCATAGAATAGCCTGACAATCTGCTTCATCACCCGCATGCACCGAACTACATAC
Organism: Hibiscus syriacus; assembly: GCF_006381635.1. NCBI lineage: Eukaryota > Viridiplantae > Streptophyta > Magnoliopsida > Malvales > Malvaceae > Hibiscus > Hibiscus syriacus. The sequence continues at coordinate 23,334 of NW_024061899.1, forward strand.
CTCTAGTGCACTAGAAAATCCACTCCTCTGACAAAGTGAGACAAACTCAGATTCCCCATAACGCACTATCTGGGATTCTTCATGCAAATGGCCTTCAAAAGCAACGCAAAACTCCATCGCAGCTCCCATAAACGCCCCACTACCATCCACCAAAGCATTAAGATATCCACTTCTCTGGCCAAAAAAATCGCATGCACTATCCCCATTACGCACTGACTGGGACACATATGCATGGGCTTGTACATCATCAAGACATGAATCGACATCTGCTACCACTGCAACTGGAGACCACGAACCATCTTCAACGATCAACCGTCAAGGAGAGCTCGGCCATCTTCCTCTTTCTCAAGAGACTTTACTGACGATACGCCTACTGTCTTCCCCACCGTGGAACACGGAGAGGCAACTGCCATATCCATCAAAGTCGAGTCTTCCCAAATGAAATCATGGCTGAAACAGGGTTCAAACTCAGAAACAAATACTGGAAAAAAACCTATCCCCGACTTGCAAAACGAAAGAGCCATCCACTCGGGCTTAACAGTTCGTAATAATCTGAAGCAATGCCCTATCAAACGAGCCGAGATTTAAAGTCCCTTCCTCAATAGAGATAAGTTCGCCCCATTTTCCTGCAATATTTCTGAATGTAGAATGACTCCACGCAAAAGATGAATCCCTTTACACGAAGCCATGCCCGACGGCTACTGCACTGGATGTCCTCCGACCACACTTCCACTTTCTCAAAACAGTTCTGCAATGCTTCATTCTGATGTTTTAGTGTAAAATCCCTACTCGCTTCATCTTCAAAAATAATTAGGATTGCTAAATCACTTAACCTCATAATTCTCGAACCTAAAATTCTTCCTTGTGCATAAAAGCAACCAACTCTTTCATTTTCATAAACTTTCTACACCAACCTACCAGACTGTCTCTAAGAGTTAGTAGCTTATCCTCATCAACAAACCCAATAATGGGAACCTCGAAACGACAATCTTCTCCACTCTACTCTTGACCACAGCTGGATTTGGGCCCGAGATTTTCTTTCTCCAAAAAGCATCACGAGGTTTAAATCTCGCCATAAAAACTCTAACTACATTACCTTGAATCCTAGTTCTGTCAGCACATTTGATAGCCTTTCTCGCATCCTCCAATCTGGAAAAACGAACAAAATCAAACCTACTTCCTCTGTTGCTTCTTTTGATAGGTATGAAAGAATCTACCACCTCGCCGTAAACATCAAATAAAAGCCAAAGACCTTGATGATGATGAAGGTCTGGAATATTAAAAACGATCACCGTAAAGCAGTTTCTCTCGAACGACATATTAACAAAATTCAAAAACGATGGTGAATTAAAAAAAACAAAGGTTTATCTTGCCAAATAAGCATTGAGGGACACAAAAGGTCAAGAACTTTCTAAAAAAACAATAGTGAAATTAAAATACGTTGATCAACTTAATGTTTTATTGTACAAATAATTTTGATTTGATACAAACAATATATATAATATTAAAAATTGAGAATTGTTTAATATATATGTTTATGTAATAGATTCAAACATTTTTAAAAATTTAATGCATATGTTAAAAATAAACTAAAATATTTGATTAATACAATGCTGTTTATTTTAATATTCGATAAAAAAATATTTTTTTAAGATTTAAATGTATCACACGCAATTAATTGTTTTGTCTTCTTTGTGGCATTAATGGGTGATATATTAATGATGGTATATCATACACGAGTGCACTCAAACTCACGAGCTGAAGACGTGGTGAGAGTGCATTCGTTTGAATCATATAAGTTTTAATTAGGTTAGATGTTTTGGTGATCATACAGTTTTTTTAGTATATGTTTATAAATAGATGCAAACAAATGATTTTATGATAAGGATATTAATTTTTAAAAATTATATTATTTTTTAATATAAAATTAAATTATTAAAATATATAAAAGTAAATAAATTTAGTAAAAAATTAAAATATTTATGATATTTGATAATTATTCTTCTTGTGATCAACATATATATTTATTTGATACTTACAGGTATGAATGGAGAGAGCGGGGATTAGATTTATCATCTCTCTAAAAATTTAAAATTTCTGTAGATATTTTTTTATATTTTTTATTGAAATTATGTTTTCAACTTTTGTATATTTTATAAATTTAACTTCGTTTTTATTTTATAAGTTAATTTTTTCTGACATGCGCTTGTGGTGGGAAAAAGACAATAGATCTTAGAGCTTCTTAAATGAATTCATGAGCTGCCGTTTCCCATCCGTTTCAGCCACTTCATTTATGAACAACCTCTAAACCCCACGCCACGCCAAATGCTCGGCGGCCAATAAAAGGGGAAGCTTAGTTACACTCTCATGACATATATAATATGCTGTCAACAGTCCATTAAACAGTTTGATGTTTTGGGAATGAAATTAAGATTAAATATTAAAAAAGTTTATCATTTAAATTAAAATAATAAATATTTATTTTAAAATTTGAAAGAAATAAAATTTAATTTTACTTAACAGAAATAAAAAAAATATTATTAGGTTGTAAATTTTGGAAGAAATTCGAATCTCTACTCGTCTATGAATATCTATTAAATAAGTTTTAGAGCATGAATTTTTTGTATAGAAAAACTAATATTAGGAGGATTTTATTTTCTATTAAAGGTTCAATGCGATTGGACTCTTTGTGTAACAATTTATGTGATTATAGAAGACAAATGATCTTAGACCATATATATAATACGGCAGCAAACATTCAGTAAATTTAATGCAAGCATATTTTCAGGGTCAGAAGTATTAAGGACATGGGAGGGGACTGTGCTTCCAAACATTTTTATTTAATGGAAACTTTAGTTCTTGACTAGTTTAATTGCTTGCTAAATTAAATTTTTATTTTTACTAAATTTTAGATTAGATACTTTTTAGGTTACCTTTATCATAGTTGCGAGATTATGACTGCTCATCGTGATCTACAGCTCCTCCGATCCCTTTCTCGACGACAACATGGTTGCGGGAAGGCACAATTTGGCTGACTCAAAGGCCAAATCTGGTTTGGATCGGTTAAGGGTGTTTGAGCCATGCTTCTTTTATTGGCTAATTTGAAATTGAAACCATTTTTCTGGTTTCTTGTTTCCATATATAACATTTTAACTCTTTTTATATTAACATGATACATTGGCTTATAAAAATGTAAATTTCATCATGTTCGGACAGGAATTTGCGGCCAGTGCCCCTGATTGGGCTAATCTTCCAGGTGATCTTTTAACAAGTGTTGCAGACATGGTTCACTCGGTTCGAGATCGTATTCGTATGACCGCAGTCTGCCGGTCATGGCAAACTTCTCTAGTGGATCAAAAACTCAACTTCCCTCCCTGCTTATTGCTAACAAAAACGGGTGACAAATGTTGCTTTTACGACATTTCGGGAGAAGAAATATTGGTGGAGCTCGATTTGCCTGAGATACGAGGAAGGAGATGTTGGGGTAGTCCTTTTGGTTGGCTGGTAACATGGGGCCCTGACCTCGAAATTCAATTGTTTAATCCTTTGTCGAAAGCCACACGTCCCCTTCCTTCGTTACGCCCGTTGAACCCCTACTTGTTGGAGAAACCAACATTATCTTCAAGCCCTGATGATTCGGACTTCGATTGTATAGTTCTTGCCATTTATTCGGAACATTGCTCGTTAGCTTTCGCGAAGCCCGGCGATCAAGCATGGACACCGATCGAGGATATCAAGGGAGTAGACGACGCCATTTACTTCAAGGGTAGTATCTACGCTTGTCAAAGTACCGGTGAGATACTATCGTACCAAGATTTACGTGGGACTCTATCGAAAGCCGTCGTATTCCCACCACTATCTCCGACTCCGGAAGAAAAATCTATTTGATTTGGGCGGGAATCTTTACGTGGCATGTGACAACATAACGGTCGAGTTCGATATTTTCAAACTAGATATGCACAGAAGGAGGTGGGGCAAGATCTTTTCGTTAGGCGATAACTCGTTGTTCTTGGGAACTCGTTGCACTTTCGCTGTTGCCGCCGCCGATTACCACGGCTGCAGGCCTAATTGCATTTACTTCCGGTGGTGTACTACAAAGCATACATCACCTACATATGTCAAGAATATTTGAAACTAGGCATGTGTTATGAGAAGAAATATTGCAGTGTATCCTTTCCCTTTCCCTTTCTCATTTTCTCCACTGATTTGGATCATTCCACAATCTCCGAAACAAAGAAGATGATGTAAGTTTACAATCCTGTCACCGATATTATTATTATAAAATTTTCATATTTTGGTCAGAATTTCTTACGGGTAAATTACGTTTTGTTACCACTCAATTTTAACTTTATTTTTGTTTTGCCTATTCAACATTTTATCACTTAACTTTAAAGATTATTTTTTATGTTATTTTATCTTATATTTTTAAAATGACTGATGATATGACTTATTTTATCAATATCTAAGTCATGTAAGCACCCATTGATATTTGTTTAATATTAAATTTTTATATCTTTTATTGTATTAGGCTTTTAACTTGTTATTTCTTCTGTAGTATGTTATGCAACACCACATATATAAGTTAAGAGACAAGGGTAAAGCCCTATAAGTTTGGTGACTTAAGTAGTATTTTACCCATTTAATTACCTAAGACAAAAAAAAAAAGATTTCCCTACCTCTCACTCCAGTATCGTCGCTTCGTTCGTCGCAAAATTCATCACAAAGGCTCACGAGAAAATAGGATTTCCCTCTCGGCTTTTCATCTATCTGTCGTTTTCCAGTCACCGGTGAGTCTCACTGCCTGCGCCAATGGAATCAGCTCGACGTTCCGCTTCTCCTGGTGCCAGTGGTGTCCTCGCTACCGTCATCGTGGTGGAGGTGGAGTTAGGAAAGCTTCAGCCACCGTGAAAACCCATCAATGTTTCTCCCCGTCGAGAAATAACGTCGGTGAGTGGCTTAAAATTCCATGATCTTCGATTCTGAAGTTTTCGACGTCATTCTGAACACAGATGGTTGTCGAATGCGCCGCATGCGTCGCCCATGCGTGTGGGGGTTGTTTTCCAGCAGGGAGAGTTCTGTTGGGTTGAGCTGAGCCGCATGCGTTAAGCCATTGACCGTCTTTGACCGTTGGCCGCCGTTGAACGACAATTGATCGAGCATTGACTTTTATGGGATTGTCTATCAACATTAGACGTTGTGAGTCTTTTTTGGATCTGTTTTGTTAAATTCAGACATGATAAGTTGTTTTTCTGCGTTTTATCTTTTAATTCGATCTAATTTTCATGTTTAAGGTTCGTTTCTGATACAATTTGTTTTACTTTGTATTTGATATATTATTGGACATTGAATCCAAGTATGTTGGTGATTGATTACCTGACTAATATAGCTCGAAAATTGAAGTAATATTTTACTACTTTTTACACGTTTTATGCAAAAAGGATGATTAAGTTTCATAATAATAATAGATATTCAACTTAAGTTGAATATGGTAAAAAGGATGATAAATTAGTTAAGACTCAATTGATTTATGTAAGAAACTAAAAGACTAATAAGAAATAATTTTTGACTCGTCATTAAGTGATAAAGAAATTAATCTCAAGATTCGTAAACTCGGATTATTTTTTGTTAAAGATTAAATATTGAAAATACTTAATTATTGTATAAGAAGTTAGAAAATTGCCCTTGTAATATAAAAAAAAAATAAGGATTGTCACTAAAACTGGAAGTAAATCTAAAAGTTATATATTCACCTGTTAAAGATTTATTTTACCTAGAAACCTTGGCAACTGATTGTGACATCTGAGATGACAGAATTTAGAATTTAGATTCACATGTGGGCTAATCTACTAAAAGTAATATATATGAAAAAATGAATAAAATGATTGAAATACCTTTGAAATGAAAAAAGAGATGTAAATCTCCTTGATAATGAAAATGATTTAAGAATTCATTTATGTCTTGATAGAGCTATAGATTAAAAGGTTAACCTCCTGATCTGATTGAAATTTTTTTATAGTTGATAGAGCTATATGTTTAGTATGGCTGCGGGGGAAGAATCGGACGGCGGGAGAAGATAGGAGGAGATGAAGATCCATGGCGGGAATCATGGTGAATGTTGAAGTGAAAATTAATAGCGGGGAAATAGTGATTAGGTGGTGTGTATTGAGTGGAAGGCAGTGTAGCTGAGGTGGAGACAACTACATTGGGCGGGTTATTAGATTGATACGTGGGCTTCAATGAACATTGTGATGTTGGACTGGGCTGTTGGATTTTTCTCCTGCTTTAAAATCAGCGGCCTGTTATCATGTCCTGATCTTATACGTATGTGGCTTAATTAAGTCAAAATTTTATTTTAGAGCCTAAAGCTTTTTAGGTTAATGTATGCTTCTTACCGAAATAAATTTTCTTTGAGATCTTTTTATAAATAAAAAGGAAAACAAAAATACTAGGGATTTATCATTCAAATTACAATTTTTTTAAATAAAAATATCTAATTTTTGAGAAATAAAAAAATTTAAAATTACCATCAATATTTACAATTAGATTCGTAAACTAAATACATAATTAAAGTATTTTCTATGAACATTAACCCAAGAAACTAATCGTTCAAAATCATACAAGGATCATATAAAAAAAATGAAAAACTCATCCAAAAAACTCGAACAATAAGTGGATACGAGCATATCTTGCTGCTATGGCAAACGAACCATAACAGGTATTTGACTAATGAAAGACCAGTTATAAATTCAACTTAAAGTCAAACATGAATATTCAAATCAAATTCGAGAGTCTAAAATATAAAAGATCAATGAGATGAAAAAATTAGTGTAACATTGATTAGTCACGGTAACATCAAATCCAACAACAGAAAAAATAAACAATAAGAACGATCAAATGATCGAAAAAGAAAATAAAAATGTATCAAAACGATCGGAAAAGAACTAAAGGCGTGCCAAAAACCATGTAATAAAGTAGAGTTAATAAAATAAAACTTAGGTGATTTAAATCATTATTTCTTTTAGATGCTTCTAAAATTTAATATATCAACACCCTTGTAAATTGAAAAGACATAACCCTTAGTTAACCGATCTACCGTCTACGCCAGTATAAATGTTTTAAAACTTCAATTTTTTATCTTTATAATTTCTGTTATTTTACAATTTGGACTGAACACACGATTACAGATGAAAATATCTTATTTAGTTGTATAAAGACCTGATAAATTGAAAAGCAACTAATTCATAAATTAATAATTAACAAATAAAAGTAATCAAATCACATAATTATATATATATATTATGTGTCATGTGATATATATTTTAAATATTATACATTTTTAGTGGAAAAAATAAAGTAACATAATTTATAAAAAAAAATTAAAGATCAAATTAAATTAAAGAAAAAACTCTTCAAGTATTGAACAATAAAACACACATATATATAATTAAAGTTATTTGGCACACTTCAATAATTTTATGTATTGTTAATATTTTCATAATTTAATTAATTAATTTTATATTTATAAATTATAAACGTTAAATATTGATTAAATTGAAAATATTTAATTATTTATTATACATATATAAATTAATAACTAAATATACAAGCTAAGAAAAATTTTATTTAATATTTTATATGCACATAGTATAGATATTAGATTCAAAGATTGGTTCAAGACAAAACCTTACAAACTTCCGAAATCAAACGTGGGCACAGCATGGGCTATGACAATCTTCTTCGTCTCGTCCTTATCCCCTTATCCAGAATCTTCACATCTGGTAATAAAAGCCGCACACATCGTCTTTATCCCCTCCTTTTCCTGCCTTTACCCCCTTCACGTCACCCCAACAGCCGCTTGTTTTCTTAAAACAATCGTCCCGTTCAACCTCTATATATATACTCACAAACCACAAGTTCCCCCACCATTAGTTCTCCAAAACACTTCTTCCAAAAACAAAAACAAAAAAAGAGAGAGACATATTTGTTCGGTTTATAACTTTATGAGCTTGAGGTACGCGAGCAGGGTGTTTTACCAGTCAGGGATGAGGGCGGTGCAGTTGATGAAAGATCATGCATCCAAGTGTGAACCTAATCTAAGGTCTCTCAAAGATTCTGCTTCCTCTTCCTCTTCCTCTTCGAAGCAAGCCAGGCGTTTGTCGAATACGGTCGATTTCAAGGCGGCGGCCGCCAAGAAGGAAAGGCTGAAGCAGGCAGAGGAGTCTCTCAGGACCGTCATGTTCTTGAGTTGCTGGGGTCCTAACTGAGATCAAACTATTGTAAAAAGTTCTTGCATGTGTATATATATATATATATATATTATGTATATGAGCTCTTCATGTCGATCTTTTTTTCTAATCATAAGATGTTCAGATCATGCTTCTAGATTAAAAATGAAAACTTCTAATGTAGTAAACGGGTTTCTTGTACAGTTTAACCAATATTCAACATAAACATATTTGAATTTGTCATTCAATAATCAAATTCTAACAAAAACCACAAGTACCCTGTTTTCCTCGTCAGATCAACTCTCGTTAAGTATAAAATTTAAGGCATTTGCTTTTCTAATTTTCCAAAATCGTCGTTCAAGCAAGGAAGAATGTAACTGAGAAAAGCAGTAAAAACATGGAGGAACAGTAGAGGTCCCACAGTGAGGCGGCGGCGTTTTCGAGACTTTGATAATCACCCGCCAATCGTCTCAGGGAAGTTCAAAAGAAACGGACTTGAAAATTGGAAACTCTCACCACTCAAATACAACGCAATCCATGCTCTGAAATCCGCCTTCTTCTTTTTCTCTCTTGCTGCGTCTGTTCCTTTTTCACGAGTTTCTACTTTCAAGTTTCAAACGCGGAAACGGTGTCGTACAGTAATAGTGGGAATATATGGCAATAGAAACTGAGCAAAAGTCCTCGTCCGATGGCAAAGTTTGGGGATTTTTCAAGCTGCCGTTTCGGCAAACCGGGAACACCAACACGTCGTCTTCTTCCTTGACGTTGAATCTACGCGGTGAATTCCAACCTCACGTCGAAGGATCGAACCGGCATGGTTCTGCCAATTCGGTTTCATCCGTTGCGAAGTCGCTTTTACCGACTCGGCGTCGGCTCAAGCTTGATCCAACTAATAAGTTGTATTTTCCATGTAATTAGAAGGATTTTTTACGTAATTCAGATGACTTCTTCCTTGATTCGTTATTATGATTATGTAAATATGACTAATTTCATCTTATAATTACCTTCTTACTTCCTATTGAGTATTGTTTTTCCTCAAGATGAACCTGGCAAACAGGTGAGGAACGCAGTAAGGATTAAGAACACGAGCAAGTCATATACAGCTTTCAAGGTAAACTTTTGTAGTGTTTTGTTAGAGATTGTGATCCTAATTTCGTTTGCTCCGATCCGAAAAGTTTATGATTCGTCTTTCTTATTTCATTTAAATACATTATATAAGTTGAGAGACGAAAGAGGAAGCAAGCATGTTATAGTTGAATGCAGTATATACATTTTACCAGTTGATTCAATGAGTTTCGACACAAGCTGATTTGTGTTGCTGCTGGTTTAGTTTCAAACAACATCACCGAAGAGTTGTTTCATGCGCCCACCGGGAACCGTTCTTGCCCCCGGTGAGAGCATCGTAGCAAGTTTCTTCCCACTCTTATGCTTTCCGATTCGTTTCTTGAACGTTCTTCATATTTTCGTAAAGATTCTTATGAAATCTGTTTCGTGTTCTGAATTTTCCTACTAAGTCTTCAAGTTTGTGGAGCCTCCGGAGAAAAATGAAAAAACAATGAATGAGAAGAGCAAGGTTAAGTTCAAATTCATGATTCATGAGTATCAAGGTGAAGGGTCCATTGGACTACATATCCGAGCTGGTGCGTCGAGCTTCTCCTATAAAACTGTTTATTACATGACTCGTGTGATTTTCGTCTTCTCTCTTGTATCTGAGCTGGTGCATCATATGCCATTGATGCATTTAGATGTTTATCTGAGCTAGTTCCATAATGACATGTTGTGCCTCCGTATTATAATGTCATTATGGAACTACCTTTTTCATATCTGCTATTCTTCATATTATGTTGTGCTCGTGCTGGGTTTTTGCAGGTCGATGATCTGAAGGATCAAGTGGCTATAGAGCAAATATTACGAGTCATTTTTCTAGATCCTCTGCGCCCTTGTCCTGTAAGTGCTATATGTGCCTTTACTCGCACTTTGTTTTACTTTTATTCATGTGCTTTTATGAGGGCCCTGGAAAAACTGAACCACCAATTAGCCGACGCCGGCCTGCCAAAAGTCTCTAGAGGATGCAGGTCCAAGGATTATTGGGGAAGGACTTGTCATAGATGAATGGGTAAGTTTTTGTCTCTCGTAAGCATCTGATGAACATTTTGCTTGCTGATGTTTTACCTCTGTGGCACATGCATTGCTCATGACTGTCGATCTCAATTCTGCAGAAAGAGCGACGAGAAAGTTACCTTGCTCGGCAACAGGTTGAAGGAGTAGACTCGGTTTAGGTCGGCAACTGATTTATCATGTCATTGAAATTTTTGTCAAGAAAAATATATGCTTCTTTTATTTTTGTCAAGGTAAATGAGCGCTACGTTTTTTATTTCATCTTTGATTTGTTTATACTTCAATGAAAGGCTGAAACAATATTGAAAATCAATAGTATGTACTACAAGGTAATTTAAATCCAAAGGGAGTTACACATCCTTTACACCGTGCCCTCCTTTGCCCATCTCCATACCTCCATTAGGGTAATCAAGGTCCTCGACGAATCGGGACCAATACCAATGCGACTTCCATACTTGACCCATCTCTTCGATTGGGATACTCTTTGTCTCCGGCAAGAAGTAATACACGAATATAGACATTATCAGCACGAAGAAAGCAAAGAAAAGGAAGAGTCCGAATTTCAAGTGGCAGAGCATGGTTAAGAACACTTGAGCCACCGTGAATGTGAAAAGCATGTTGACAGACACGTTGATGCTTTGTGCGGCTGATCGGATTTCCAACGGGAATATTTCACTAGGGACTAACCATCCGAGGGGTCCCCATGACCATGCGAATCCGGCGACGTAAATGCAGATGAAAAGCACCACAACAATGGCATACCATTTGGGTAACTCACCAGGGTTTCCGTTGATTCCAAACTTAGCACCAATGCATGCTGCTACAACAGCCTGTAAAAACAACAAAGAGCATTTTAGCACCAACCAATTGTGAGGTTTTCATTAGAATTTAGACATACCAACACTGACCCGACTTGATCGATATGAATTCAAATTCAGTCTAGTTGTATGATAAAATATGTCAACGTTTTAAGTTTGAAATAATCTAAACCCGAACAGAATCTAACCACTGAATTGACATGTCTAATTTTCATGGTTAAGCAAAATCTTTTAAGTACCTGGCAGATCAGCATTTGAACACCACCCTCAAGGAAAAGGAATCTCCTTCCCCACTTATCAACCCCATAGATTGAAACAACCGTGGCACCAACGTTAACGACACCGGTAATCACGGCGGACATGAGGGCAGAATCGTCTTTGAAACCGATGGTGCTAAACAAAACAGGAGCATAGAACATAATCACATTGATGCCAGTCAGTTGTTGAAAGAAGGGAATGAGGATCGCCATCGTTAGATGAGGCCTGTACTTCCTCTGCAACAAGTTCCTCCACGGGTGTTCGATGAGCTTCGACGTCTCGCTAGCAGCTGCGAGGTCCCTAAATTCCTCGTCGACGTTGTCGACACCACGGATTCTCTTGAGCTTGGCTTTGGCTTCCTCGGTTTGGCCACGTTCGATCATTGAGTTCGGGGTGTCGGGGAGGACTAAAGAGCCGACGGTGATGATTAAGGCGGGAACCATTGCGCCACCCAAGCTAAGACGCCACCCCCAGCCGCCTTTGATCTTGGCAAAGAAGTAATTCAGCACGTTGGCGATGAGGATACCGACTGTGATGGACAATTGGAAGCCGATATTCAATGCTCCTCTGAATCTGTACGGGGCCATTTCCGATAGGTAGAGCGGCACAGACTGTAATAATTAACCCAAGAAAATTGTCAAAATTTGAAAGGAAAAAAAAGTGAATCGATCATATGTAGATCAAATTGTAAACGCGTATACTGAATGTATAAACAATTTTTATTTGATAAACGTGCAAATTTCTGTTTAAACTCTTTAAAATTTGAAGATTACTTTCAGTCATTTTAATTAAAAAAATTGACTTGAATTTTAGAAGTTAAGGTTTATGATTTATTAATAAAATTTAAAGATAAACATTTGTTTAAGTCATTATATATACATGTTAACGATATACTCAACATTTGAGCTGACATTTCACGTTCAAGAGAATAGACAAACCGACGAAATAATTTAATTGATATTCAATTTGATTTACAATATGGGGTAATTAGTTTTTTAAAAAAATATTAACAAAAATAAGAATATATAATTGAGGAGGGAAGTAGAGCTAAAAGAAAGTCTTTCTCCATGGCTTTGTCAAGTTGCTAATGTTCATATTGCATGAAATAAAACAGAAATAGGTTTCATTGTAAACACATCGAGGTCATGCTTGTAGAAAAAACTAGACCATTTGATTCCAATTATTGGTTTTTTATTCAACGCCCGGTTCATCCAGGCGTAAACTTCAGCCGAAAGAAACGTCACGCCAAGAAAAACAAGCCATGTCTGACCAACAACAGTATGCCGTAATAACAATAAAAATCTTTTTATAACTATTAATATTTGACTTATTAATTAACTAATTTAAATCAAATATTAGAAATAATTTTCTATTTTTTCATTCATAATATTGAAATTCAAACCTAATCTTATTTACAAAACTTAATGTTCATCACGCTAAATTAATCGGTGATTATTAAAGCATACACTTTAAATGACTTATTGGACTTTCATTATTAACATTTAACACAGAATCGAGCATAAAGAGGATAAGTAAAATGGGTTCACTTGTATCTTCAGTCCTTTCACTTTTGAACTTTAAAATATAGACACTAAATTTAACAGGAGTTGCAAGCAGAAGGACAAAAATTAAAAAAAAAAATAAAGAATATAGTGAGTTGTAGTATTATTAGACACAAACAAAACCCAGCTAAGCTAGAGTTGGAGCAAATTAGTTTGTCAGCATATGAATCTCTTAGGAATCAAACATGGAAGACAATGATTAATGAAATAATTTACCTGATTGGCAAATCCAATACCGAAACCGAGCAATATCCGACCGACGATCAACATCCAAACGGCTTTGGCAAAGCCATTAATGAGAGCTCCAGCGAAGAAGAGCAAGCCGCCGAAGAGCATCGACAGTTTCCTCCCCAGCTTACGGGTGACAGTAGAGGCTACAATGGAAGACAACAGAGCTGCCAAATACAGCGACGACGTGAACATCGTCAGCGTTTGGCTGTCGTATTGGCAGTACTGATTGTTCGACTTATCCGCTTCTTTTTTCTCCCAAACACTTCGGAAAAACTTTTTCAGAAACGGAGTCATCGTCGTCACACCGCCTATCAAAAAGAAAAACTTAATATCTCATCGACGATGTATAATTCTACGTATGATCGTCAGATTTACTGACTACGTTACCTGAAATACCGATATCGTAACCGAAAATCAAACCTCCCATGGCCGCTACGATACATGTTACCATGACGAACGGGGTGAGGTTACCCGGGTACTCCTTGCCGGTACCCGGTCCGATTCCTCCCACGGCCGGCATTTTTTTATTTTTCTTGCTTCAATTGCTGAGAAACGAACAAAAGAGGAAGAAGATGGAGGTTTTGGAACAGAATGTTAGTTGTTTATATAGTGAAAAAATAAAATAAATCAAGATTCATATTGTTTCATAAGGGGTGGACTTGAGCTGTCATAAAATATATATTTCTTCACTGTTAATCAATAAGTTTAAATTATTTCATTTTCTTAATACGTTCGATTTTAACATATACTTTTACTATTTCCCCAACGGACTAATTTATAATATATTTGTAACCCTACAAAACAATTCCCATGAATTACTAATAGTTTAATTTAAGCTTCATGTGAACCCAAAACGGTTTCTTAATCAAGGTTTTAATTTAGAGGTCAAATTCTGGTTTTAGTCCTTCTACCATGCTCAAAATTCGGAGTTTCATTGTTGTGCTTTAATTTAGTTTCCATAATTTAACCAATGATAGACCTAGAGGGGCAGGTGGGGTTGTCGCCCCCCTCTAAAATTTTTAAATTCTCTTATATTTTAAATGTTTTATTTGCATTGTTTATTGAATCTCTATTTTCACCCCCTAAAATTTATAAATTCACTTTCCTAACATAAAATCATGTTTATGTCTCTGAATTTAACTTTCTCCTTTTAGTTAGTTAAAAAAGTTGTATTCCGACTAGGAGAAAGCCAGTAACATTTTTAGAATGAACTAGAACTGAATTATAATTTTGGGAAAGTCACTATACTAGTTTACAAATTGACAACCTTTTAGGGATCAAACTAAAATTTTACTAGTTGAGGGCCAAGATCCCTACCTGGCCCTAGTATGCCCAATATTTTAACTTATCAAGTTTAAGGGCAGCAAAATTCGATTTAATTAAAAAAAGTAATTTTAAGTTATTTGAATCAAGTTAAATTTTTAGTTAAATTTTTGAGATTCATTCGTGTTTGAAATTATAAAATTAAAATAACAAAAAACTGAAAATTTTGTGATTTGATCTTTTTCTTCAATTCTTCTTTCGATTGAAGTCTATTTGATTCACATGTTACTCAACCATAATATAATACTTGTGTAACTTAAATTTTTCTTTTTGAACATAAATTTCCTCTTTTTTTAATTTAATCCCTAAACTTCATATTTTATTCAATTTGATCTTTTGATTGCTACTCTTTGCAAATTCTTTGTTATCATCAATACGTTGACTCATTTATAGTTTATACTATCATTAGTGTGCGTTTGGTTAACGAAATGTAAGATTACCAGTAGGAATAAAAGATTATCGGGAAATAGGATTACTGTAAATGTTGTATTTTGAGTTTGGTTGGTTTAGCATAAATGTAAGATTACAGTTTTTGGTTAAAGGAATAAAAGATTATTGAAATGTTTATTTTACCAAATTTTCCTTGTTATATATTTGTTTTTTTAACAAGTTGAATTCCACTATAATATTACTATAATTAATTTATATATTTTCTTTAAAATTTTTAAATTTATAAAATTTATATAATTTTTTTACAAAATTGAAAAGATAAATAGGTTTAATGAAAGGGTAAAATTTTATTTTAACCCCTGAACTTCATATAAAATTTTAATTATAGACCTTTTTTTGTAAATCTAAAATAGTTTAAGGATAAATTTGTAATTTAACCTTCATAGAATTTGTATTATTCAACTACAGAAGAATGATATTTTTGAAAAATAAATTAAAGATATTTTAGTCCAAAACGTTGGTAATCTAACAATACCTAAGGAAGGGGTAATCACATTCCCGGTAATATACCCCAAAATATCCACTGTTGGTAATAAAATATTATCGGGGCTGAGAATGTTGCCAACCAAACGGGAGAATGAGGATTACATTCCCCCGGTAATAAAATATACCTTGAACCAAACAACCCCTTAATACTTTATCCCTAATCCTTCTTTAGAACATAACTATAAATATTATATGATTTTTAAGTATTATTCGATTTATTACATAACATTATAAATCTTACTTACACATATAAAATAAATATGAAAAAATATATGTATAATCATATACTGTGAAAGTGAGCCATTTAAATCGAGACCAATTAGTACACAAAGTTGTAAAAATTTACATTTAAATTTGAACAGAAATTCAAACAGTCATTTTACTCGAATCAATCAAATACTTAATCCTAATAAAATTAACCTGAATTTTTACGTATCCGGAGGCGTGTCTTTAATGAAAATATCCGATCCATATTGGCAAATAATGGAGATTATTTAGATCAACAAATAAAATTATATTAAATTAAAATAAAAGACGAATCCAACACGTATGATCTTATTTAAAATGAGTAGGCAAAACATTTGGTTCTCCAACTAATTAAGAAAATTTTGCCTTATCGGAATTTGGATAATGTTGGATTTGATGTCACGTTGGATTAATGTCATAACAGCGGAGAAAACGTGAGTTTAAAGGCCTTTACAGCCAAGTTTTAGCATGTGAACACCGAACACTTGGATATGCAATTACTCCTCCTCCTTCGTTTCTAAAATAATTAATAATAATTTCATTTTCAAAAAAAATAATTTAAATATGTTAATCGAATCAAACTATACAAGATTTGATAAAATCTTAAATAAAATTTTCAATTTAGATAAAAAAAACTTGTGTTAAAATAAATAGTTTTTATTTAAGAATATAATTTTTATCATCGAGCCTTCAAATATTTCTTGTTACTATTGTTATAGGTGGTCGTGTCTTACGACTAATATATAATTTAAAGAGACACATTTAGAGAATTTGATATAAGTGACTCAAGATCATTATAAAACCTATCATACTTATTTTTATAAATTTTTATTGTTGCTATTGTTATAGGTGGTCGTCTGACGACTAATATGTGTATTTTTATAAATTTTCTTATAATTTATATATTATACTTCTTTCTACATTTTGTTCGAAATATTTCAAGTAAATATATTTTTGTTTTATGATGTTACTTTTTGTTTGTGGTTATCTTTCTAATTTCATAACATATCATTGCATACACCACAAACAAGTTAGTAAATCATTTTTAGAGGTGAACGTCTACTATCATAAGATCAAACATTGAAGTTTTATTTTAAATACTTTTAGTGGCAGATATCTAAACTTGTGATATTTGATTTTAGTATTTTCTTAAGATTTAACATAAATTAATACATTAATTTTCTAAAAAAATATTTGATATTTTAATAATACTATAGTACTATACAAATTGTTTTCTTTAAATACTCGTAAATTTACATAATACTATTAGTTTACTGACATTTCATACCTCAAATTGCATCCCCAACATGTTTGACTCAGATATATGTTAGTTGTATACGAATATGATGAATTCAGTTTTCAGTAAAAAGGGTGAGTCAACTCGTGCAAATTGGGGACCTTTTTAGTAAAAAGGGTGAGCCAAGTCGTGCAAATTGAGGGGACCTTAGAAGCCTGGCTGGGACCCGACACGAGTGACCACATGCATGGTTTGGAAACTATTCCTACTTGCTTTACATTCACGTACTTTTTACTGGGACTCCAATTTAAAGGTTTTTATATCAAATAGTCCTTTTAATTGTATTAAAAAAATTAAATGAATCTTCAATTTGAATTATGAATCAAACTGGATTTTATTTAATAATTTATAATTAAATATATCATTAAAGTTACTTGAAACATTAAAAACATCTACTGAAATTATCACAAATTAAGGGCTCCTTTGATCATGTTTTTTTTTCCCTTCCGATTTGAAGGTTTTGTCCTAATTAATTTAAATCGATCCACGTCACACACTTGATTTTAGTGGGTGAGTATTCCGATGGAAATTTTCTGTATACACAAAGACTCAAACTCAAGACTTTGCTCAAACGATATAAAATTCAAAAAGTACATTTAATATATAAAAATTGTAGAAACATATAATTTCAACCAAAGATACATATAATTTGAACCAATACATATAATTTGTAGGCATAATTAAAAAGACGAGTCTGTCATGCTCGACGAGTACCGTTGAGCACAACTAACAATGAACACAATTAATTTAATTTATAAAAATTTAAAATTCTAAAGGAATCAACGTATAATTATAAATTAGTTAAATATTTAAAGGTAAATTAGTTAAAATAAAGGATAAATTATATCAGTGACCACTTAACTATAGCCCTTTTTCATTTTGGCCACCATTTTTTAATTTTTGTCAATTAGATAATCCAACTATTTAAATACATTCAATCAGAACACTTATCGTTAACATTTAACGAAAATACTGATGTGGTGTTAATAAAATTGGTATAATTACACATTTGATCCTCAATATTTATACATTCTATCAATTTGATCATAAATTTAATTCAATTTAATAAATTTAATTTCTAATTAGGTGGTGACACATGTCACTATGTGGTTGGATGATATTTTTTAATTTGAATTTATTTAATTTAATATTTTACCTTTCAATTAGGTGGTTACATGTTTTTTTTACCAATAGCTATATAAACACATTACATTTTGCCCTTGCTGATTGAGAATCATATATTTGCTACTTTTATTTTACTGGTATGTCTATCCCCCAATAATTAATTCTCGTTGACCACGTCCTATAGGGATCATCGAATCAATAACAATAAGTCCGTTTGAAGAGACCCATAAACGGAACATCTCGAAATAATACTCGGGGCAGGAGATTCAATTAACTGAGATTCAGAAGCTGAAATTTTACTCCGACCGTCAATAGGCTCAGCGAGGACATTTATAACACAACCCAAATAATTCTCACTCACCGGTATCTGAGCAATTTTTCCTGTTGCTTTTACAAAACTTCCCTCTTGTATCATCAAACCGTCACCCATTAATACAACACTAGCATTACTTGATTCCAAATTCAGGGCAATTCCTATTGTACCTTCTTCAAATTCTACTATTTCACCTGTCATTATTTCATTAAGACCATGAATACGAGCAATGTTGTCGCCCACTTACTATACCAGTATTTACAATCTTCAGTCTTCACCCCCTAAATAAAGGGAAAACGAGTTTCGAAAGAAATGTTGCGAGTGTTATTCAAACTTGGGACAAATATGTTGAACTTCGCGTGCCTTGACAAGTCAGCCTGCAATAACAATTGGTGATATTTTACAACAAATGTTATATATTCTACAGCTCTTGATGATAGGAAAAAGAAGAAGTCGCACTGCTAGTCTGGAGACTTGAACAAAGAGATTAGACAAATGTGTAAGCAATTTAACCACTAGGCCAAATTATTTTTCTAATTATATACATAATCATTAAATTAATTATTTTTAACATAATTAATAATTTAAGTTTTTATTAAAAAATAAACTATAATTTAATTTTTTAATAAATTTAAGATGTGAATCTATTAAGACTATTATAAGTTTTTATCATTATCGAGACTGTATGTGGATGTTTTAGCTTTCGAGTAGTATGTAAGAACATTGTTTCTACTCCCGATTGTAAGAATAGATATCATGCTTGTCGTTTATATATAATATTTTTGTTTTGTTTTTCTTATATATATATATATATATGTTATAAAAGTGTTCAAGTACATAATTAAATAGTTCTCTTATTTATTGTGCTAGAATCAGATAAATTATGGAGAACAACTCAAACAGAAAATTTTATAGATTAAAAAAGAAAAAATAATTATAAAATTATAAAATTAAAAACATATTTTTATTTTCAAATCTTGTATTCAATTACTTCTACCATTAACGATATTAAGAATATATAAAACAAGTTGTAATATGTGCTAAGATATATAATTTGCCTAGTAGTTAAATTACTTACACCTTTGCATAATATACTTGGTTTGAGTCCCCATCATAGTATTTTCTCTTTTTTTTCCCTATAATCAGCATCTATATAATATATAAAGTTTGTTGTGGAGTATTATAATTGATATTTCAGGTTGAGTGGTTTAGGTGTACGGAGATTAACCCACTTATCCCTAGTTCGATACTTATCAACTACCTAATTGAAAATTAAATATATTAAATTGAATTAAATTTATGACCAAATTGATAAAATGTATAAATACTGAGGATCGAATGTGTAATTATACCAAATTTATTAAATGTCACATCAATACTTCCGTTAAATATTGAATTAATTTCAAAATATGACCAATTTGATAGATTGTTAAGTAATAAGGATTATGTGTGTAATTATACAATTTTTATTAACAATCACGTGAGCGCTTTTGTTAATGACAAGTGGATTGATTAAATATAAAATAGTTTAATAACTTGATTGAAAATATTTTAAAATAGTGGTCAAAATAAAAAGAAGCAGTAGTTAGGTGATCACTGTTATAGTTTACCCAAAAAAGATTATGGAAAATAATATAATAAATATTTTTTTAACTAATTTACTTTTAAACTTTTAATTAATTTATTATAATTTGTATAATTTTTTTAATTAAAAATACATTGAATATATAAATTTAATTTAAAAATAAAAAATTCGCAACTTCACTAAATGCGTTGAATTCCAACGTGCGGGAATGGTGAATGCAATCTCTGTTTCTCATGGGATAAAGATTGCAGGTGTAACGGCGGGGATGATGGCAGTGGAGGGATTTTGGCCCACAACGCAGAAACTGCGAACCGCATTCCCAATGTTTCTGTGTAAAAGCATGTTAAAATTGTCAAACAGGTTTATCATAAGAATATAATGAAATTATATTAAAAGATTTTAAGATACGAAATTATAAGAATATATTCTGTTTGACTTCTTAAATATTTTTATCTTATGGATAAAGTGTTTCCATCAACATGATCATTTGTTTGGATGTTAAAAACCAATTTAAATCTAATTTCAGGAACGGAACTAAAAAATTATTAAAATTATTAAAATATTTTTTTTATTTTCAAAAATAATATTATTTTTAATTGAAGAGTCTGGTAAAAAAATTTATTTATTTCTAAAAAATATAAAACTTTTTAATATTAATTAATATTAAAATAATTAACATGGACCCAAACTTATATCGGTCTCTAGCGATGTTCCGTCCATATCTGACTTGAAACGTATTTTTAAATACGTAAATCAAATTTTAAATATGTGACTAGCTATGTGTTTAAAATTTTATTCGCGTGTTTTATATATACTCTATGTTATAACATTTTGAAAGTTTAAGAATTAATTTAAAATCTAAATCGCAATTTTGGGATATACGATAAAATTAGCCTTTTATCTTTTTAATATTAAAAAAATAAGTTTTCTTTAATTAACTATTGATATTTAATCTATTAATTAACTAATTCAAACCAGAATTTACGGATGTCAATTATGGGGCAACCCTCCTAACTCGATTTGTTTCATTCGTAATCGTTATGATTTGAACAATGGCCTTACTAAAAGAATCTAGTACCTCAATCTCACTATACTAGGATGTTCAAACTTCAGTTTTAACCGATTTAACTGATCGAACCGATTTTTTTCAATTAATTGATCGGTTAATTTTAGGTTTGATCGATTAATGATTTTTTCAAACTTTAATTATCAGTTAATTCAATTTAAAATCTGTTAATTAACCAAATTTATTTCATATTTAATGTATTATATATATTACTTAGTCTTAAAAGTGTTTAATCGATTACATTAATTGAATTAATTGAAAATATATTATATATATTATTTAAAAACTTCATTAATAATTAACGAATTTTGTTCTATTCGATTAATAATTTTTAAAGAAAACTTATTCCGTTTAATGATTAAAAAATTGATTAATAAAATTTAAAATAATATAATTAGGTCGATTAATCGAATTAACCATTAAACACCCTTGCACTAGATTAACAAACTAATTGTTGGTTAAAAAAAGTTATTATTATCCTTACATAAATTGAAATACGTTTATGGTAAGTCCAAATTCTGCAAATTACAAACGACAAATCCATTGGTGCCGCAACTCATTCTTCCACCACGATAATGCTTTGCTGGTTTATTAATATTACCATAATTATTATAATAATTAATTTAATTATTAATGTGTATATCCTCGTCGTCAATGCGATCAATTTATATGATTCTTTGTGCTAATCCACCTATTTTTAAGGTAAAAAACAAAAACAACAGGCCAACAAAGGGCACTTATTTCATATTTAATGGCACGTTGTGAATGACATCCGTTGTCTGTATTAGGGATGATCATGGTCTGATCCAGTGTTTAACATATTTAAATTTAGTTTGAAAATTTTATTCTTATATCTATCATTCTTGATTCGAACTTTGGGAGGTTCAATTTGACTTTGTATTCAATCTGATTGTAGGATAAAATTTTACATCTGATTAATTCGACTTGGCGCACACATGTAATTTTTCATGGATCATTTTGTAATAATTTGAAAAGTATAATGATCATATTATAACATCTAAAAGTTAGATGGCCAAAAAGATTATTTTGATATGGCTTAGTAACTTGTGGTGTATTTTACCCTTAGTTTAAACCCATTTGTCATAGAAGAACCTAGCTTGATCCGACCTGGTTCAAGATTAAAAATGAGGTTAAAACCTTCAAATGGACTCCTTGTGCTTTGTGTTTGACCATGAATGTTTACAGCACACCGACAGTAAATAAATATAAAAAAAGATAAAAGTTTTGGTCCCTAGATGATTAAGTTGTTTTTCTATCCAAAGTTTAAGTTATCGAGTTATTCTCTGGCAAAGTAAGCAAGGCAATAAGCTGTAAAGATTCCATGGAAGTAGGATACATGATTAATCAGAGAAGAAGAAGATAATGATTTAAAACAAAACCCAACATGAAAGAGGAAGAAAAGACAGCTATATCATTAAGGATACATGAGCAAAGTATGGGATGATACATGTTTTAGCTAGAAGCAAGACAGCGAAGAAGTACATCATGTGGCCTTAGAGGCTTAGATATTTTATACAATAAATAGTAAATTGAAAGAAAGAAAACACATAACGAACATATCAATTTTACATGCAAACCCTAAAAACGAAAAATCATGAATAGGGAAAAGTAAAATGCCGATAGAGTTGTAAACTTAAATTTCATCATTCAAGAAAATTCTAGGAATAATATATGATTTACGAACATAAAACGAGTTAAGTGACTCATATGGACATACATAAGAATTTATGTGAATGACTTAGAAAGTTATATTAAAAATTTAAGAAGCATGAAAATAGATCATCAATAAAAGATACAAAGAAAATACACAAATTATATGAGAAATTAAACTTTTTACAGGTGCACCCTCATCCATTTTTGATGACTCAATTCATAATATGATGTGATACATTCGTAATATTTACGTGTCTTATATCTGTAGACACCCGTTTTTGTCGGGTTATAAATATTATATTAATTACAATAAAATTATAATTATTATTAGTAGTATTATTAATATTATATATGTTTTTATTATGCAGACCCAATTGGAAGCTCATTACATTAACCCAAACTGGCCCAAATTGATTACAAGTTCAAGACAAGCCCAAAGCACTAAACCCGATCCAAGTGAAGCCCCTTGAGGTTGTCACCCATGCTATTTCAAACTGCCCACGTGAAGCAGCTTGGTTACCCATCCCACGTGACATGCTCCCAATGAAGACATAACAGTTGTCTCCACGTGAAACACTGACCAAGCACAACACCCACGAGCGCCCATGCTTGCCCCGACAACACCCACATCGCTCCATGTGCAGCCACACATTGAGTTGCCCAAGTGGAAACATGGCTCTGTTGTCCATGCTCCATTATCTCCACTGCCCAGGCAAGCACCAAGCCCGAGCAGAACATCTCAGTTTCCCACTGCTCCATTACTCGTGCCAACCCCGTGCCCATACTCTGGCACCCTGAAAAACAACAGACAACTATTAAAAAAAGTAATCAGAACAAAATGAGGGAACATAATATTACGGGTGTAATATCCTCAATACCGGGTTAGTGACCAAATTGTAAAGTTTTAGAAATTGGTGATTAAAGTAGGATAATTGAGTAGTTCAATGATTTATTAGAAATATGATGAAGTTATTAGTATGGAATGAATTAAAGGGTAAAACGGTCAATTGACAAGTAAGATTTTATATTTCTTTTATAAGATAAGGTACCACGTGGAAAAGGAGAATTATCCAGAGTTTTCTTTCTTCTTCTTCCTCTTCCCGTATCTCCAAGTTCAAAGGTGAGTTTCTTTGTTCATGGATTAATTGTTGATTTTAAGGTTAGATTTTGATTATTAGATGATAACTAAGCTTAAGGAAGTTTAGTTATCTTAAAATCAAAGTATGATGGAGTTAGGAGGGATTAAAGATTTGGGGTTCTTGGGTGAAATCTGAAATAGAGTTCATTACTCAAATTGGAAGATAAATTTGACTTGTCAAGGGTTAAATTAAGAGATATGAAGTGATAAAATGAGTTTTGAATGTTGAAATCTAGTATAATTCTTGAAGTTAATAAAGAGGAGAGGATATTAAGGTTCAAGACGAGATAAATGAGTTTTAATAGGAGTAAGTAAGTTAAGAATACGAAATGGAATGATATATAAAGTAATTAAGTTGAAAAGAGGGGATTTTTGGGCATAAATTGGATTTCTGGGCTATGTGCATCGATGCACATTCAAGGTGCACCGATGCATCAAGGGTAAATTTCCAGAAATTGTTCAGTGTGTATCGATGCACAGGAAGTGCATCGATGCACCCTTAAAAATGGAAACATCGAATGCAATTTATGCATCGATGCATAAGGAATGCATCGATGCACTTCAAGGGAAATAAAATTATACCTTTCTTTTGGTCTACCAAATGATAGATTGGAGTATATCAATTGGATACTGATATGTATCAATGTATGATCATATAGATATCGAGCACGAACAAGTCCTGGAACGATTATCATGTCAAGATTCAATCGAAAGAGATGAAAGCATAAAAGTGGATTGGAACTTAGTGAGGCTCAGGTGAGTGCATACAAGTTAGTTTATGATGTTTAATGGAAATAAGACTTGCGACGAGTCTATTTCCTATATTAGAATGTATTAATTTATGATCATAGGCATATGTTTGATTTGGGTATATGTGATATATATTACAATATGTGTTAAATGATTGTGTGAATACATGTATTGTGATAAGTATAGGAATTAATATGAATGGTCTATATGATTGCATGGGAATGTGAAATAGGTTATATGATAGGTGACCATACATGTTAATAGTATACGTGATCAATTATAAGAATCAATATAATAGATTTATATGACTACATGAGAAAGGTGATAAGTTAAATAAGATTAGACTATAGAGTAATATGAGAATAATATATTAGTGAAGGGAATTGAGTATAAATGATGATACCAAACCATAAGATAAGTATTTACTTATAGGATAATATGATATTATATGAATATAAAATATAACTTTATGAGGAAGAATTGGGTGTTATATGATTTAGGTATGAAAATGATCTATGTGTAAGTAAATTACGTGATTATGTGACTATGTGTGAAATATAGTAAACTAGGTAAGTATAAGGTATGTAAATATATGGCTATGGAACAAAGTATGTAATAATACAATGTTATTTGAGTTATTTAACAATAAGTCATAAGATTACATGCATATGTAACGTAAGTTATAAGTTAAGAAAATATGGGCTTACATGTATTTGCGGATATATATATATATATGAATAAGGTATGCTATATGTTTATGTAAAACCATGCAAAGTGATAGGAGAAGGGAACTACATGATTATATGATCATATGAGAATGAAATAAAGAGCCATGTGATATATGCCATGAGATATATGAAAGAAAAAGTATATGTGATAAGTGAAAGTGAATCATATGATTATATAAAGATGTTCTACGTGCAAGTGATCTATGTGTATGTGTGATTTATATGGAAATGAACTACTTGACTACGTGTGATCTTATAAAAATGTAATAAAAAGACTATGTGTATATGTGAATGTGTGATAACATAAAGAGTAATGCCCATGTTATGTGTCATGAGAGCTAGAGGTATAGTTGGCATGCCAAGAGTCGAGGGTCTACGCGGTCCTTCGGGACATATATGTATTCTTCGGAACATGTGTGAGGTCTTTTGAGACACATACTTGATCCTTGGCATATGTATATGATTCTTAAGGAATGATATGTGGTCCTTAGGGACAACCTTATATGGCACTTCGGTGCATTTCTACGCGGCACTACGGTGCAATTCTACGTGGCACTTCGGTGCATTTATACGAGCTGTGGTGACAACATTAGTGCACAACCTCTATAAACTCACATATCTATAGTTCTCAGAAATGTACATGGGCTAGACAAAGATATAACAATAAATATATTACATGTGAAAAATATGCTTTTGTGATATATGTTGATATGTATATTGCACGAGTCATATGATGATATGTGTATTGTTTGGTTACACGAAGCATATGTTGGTTAACAAGGTTAAGTTCAAGAGGATATGATCAACAAATATAAATGATAGTAATATGGATAGTGAAATAAGGCTAATGATATAAATGATGAGTGAGGAATATATGTGTGTATATGTTTTTATATGTAATGATATATATATTGCATATATGTTACAGGGATTTGTTAGATATATAAGGGTATGAGTGATAGTAGTAATAGTTCATACATGATTACAAGCTATAGTTTATATTTTATGTTTATTGCCTCACTAAGTCATCGACTTAGCGTGCGATTGTTTCACACGTAGGTTACCAAAGTGAGAAGAGTAAAGAGCAATGTAGAGCAAGACATGTCAGTTCTTCTTACCAAAGGTCAGATCAGAAGAAAGGTGAATAATATGTATTTTTATACATAAATTTCTAGTTGGCATGTATTCAAGATAATATATTGTATAAGCTCTGAATAGTTCGATAAAGGTTTTGAATAAGTTATATGTAATAATAAATTTTAAATTACTCACTATTTTATACAAGTAAAGGTTTTTGAAAAGTTAATGTGACACTTCGGACCCGGATCCGGGTCGGATACGGGTTGGGGTGTTATATTTAATGGTATCAGAGCTACGGTTTAGCCGATTCTCGACATAAACTAAAGTCCAAAGTGTCATAAAATGTGTACATGCCAACACAGAGTAAAAATTTCTGATCTGATAGGGTAAGGAGTATGTTGTCTTGCCAATAGAATAAGATTTGTATAATATAGTAGAAATTGATTATAGAAATTGTCGAAGTGAATCGATAGCTGACAAATCTGATGGTGATAGCAATTCACTTGCCCTGACCAAGTAGGATGAAGAGCAGAAACCTCAGAAAGTGTCTTATAAGATTAAAGGTTGATTTCAGAAAGTTGAAATCATATTAGAATAGTGAAAGAATATCTTTATTGTTTTGAATCGGAAAAGCGATAGGGATTAGTTTTGTTAGTATGTGGATAAGATAGAATATGGTGAACACGTGTCACCATAAGAACGTTAAAAAGATCGAATGACGTGGTGAGTACTTATAGAAGAACTCAAAGATAAGTGCATCAGTGATAAGCGTATAAGATGTATAAAGTTAGAGCTCATGTGTTTGAAACGAAGTGATAATATTGAGCATAAACAATAGTATGTTTATGATAAGGGTTTGCAGTTAAGATGGAAAGAGTTAGCGTTGGCTAACCAGAGTATGTGATAAAAATGTACTGGAATTATAAGATTATAAGATGTTGTCAGGATATGATAACCAAATATAAAATGGATCTGGATACAATTGCATATTTGGATCATAGTAATGTGGTATAGTAAAGGAAAAGGAAGTAAGGATTTGTATATTTGAGTAAAGCTGAGGATTGATAAGAAGAGTTTAAGAATGTATATATCAATGATCAGTTTATAAGACAAAGGAAGTTATAATGTTGAGTTTGAATAACGAAAATTTCAGGATGTATGAGAATGGAGGTGAAATTGACTAGTTAAGTAAATGAATTTTGAGATATTTTCGATTGGAAATGATGTATGTGATTGGTTGACTAGGGTTGTGCCCTTGATTGGACAAATGTTATTGATTAATTGTCAGAGTAAAAGTTATAAGATTGGAAGAAAATGTAAAGTTGAGTTAATCAATTATGATGTGAAATGAATGTAGTTGTGTATTCTGATCAGATAGTTATGATGTAGAAAAGAAGATAAGTATTTGCATGGAACCTTAAGGAAGGAAAATATAAGTATAAGAAATGATAAAGAATGAAGTTTTGTATAAGTAAATGGGTTATCAAAGTTATGAGGATGCCATAAAGATTGATACATAGAGATGAGTATAAGTGATAAGACAAGAGTATGTGAACATGAAGGGAAAGATATGATTTGGGGTATAAGGAATAAATAAATGATTACTGGAGTAAAGAAATGAAAAAGAATTTAGTTAAAGGATCAGATACGATAAGGGTTATATGGAAGTGTAGATGATAATTTTGATATAAAGTAAGAAAAGTGTGCAAGGTGATGTAAAAAGATTCTTTAAAGTGTATGTTGAATCATATTTAAAGAAGATCTAATGTTTTGTTCTCGGTCAAATGATGTTGGAAAATGAGTTGGTTATTGTTATAAGACAATTAAAGAGGGATTTATGAGGTTAAGTGATGAAAATGGATGTTACTGTCTACATGATTAGTGATATTATATGAAATCGCAGAAATGGTCAAAGGAAAATGCATAATGGAAGGAGAGAAAAGACAGAAAGGGATTAAAGTTATTAGTTACTGTTTATATGATCAGTGACAGTAGATAAATGTATAAAAAAAAGTAGTTGAAGAAATAAAAGAAGAAAAGATTAAGAAAGAAGGTAATATGAGAACAATAGAATATGTGTTCTTATTGATTTGTTCAGTGAAAATTCGAGGACGAATTTTCTTTAAAGGATGGGAGATTTGTAACATCCTCAATACCGGGTTAGTGACCAAATTGTAAAGTTTTAGAAATTGGTGATTAAAGTAGGATAATTGAATAGTTCAATGATTTATTGGAAATATGATGAAGGTTATTTAGTAATTATGGAATGAATTAAAGGGTAAAATGGTCAATTGACAAGTAAGATTTTTATATTTCTTTTATAAGATAAGAAACCACGTGGAAAAGGAGAATTATCCAGAGTTTTCTTTCTTCTTCTTCCTCCTCCCGTATCTCCAAGTTCAAAGGTGAGTTTCTTTGTTTATGGATTAATTGTTGATTTTAAGGTTATGTTTTGATTATTATATGATAACTAAGCTTAAGGAAAGCATAAGTTATCTTAAAATCAAAGTATGATGGAGTTAGGAGGGATTAAAGATTTGGGGTTCTTGGGTGAAATCTTGAAATAGAGTTCATTACTCAAATTGGAAGATAAATTTGACTTGTCAAGGGTTAAATTAAGAGATATGAAGTGATAAAATGAGTTTTGAAACATGTTGGAAATCTAGTATAATTCTTGAAGTTAATAAAGAGGAGAGGATATTAAGGTTCAAGACGAGATAAATGAGTTTTAATAGGAGTAAGTAAGTTAAGAATACGAAATGGAATGATATATGAAGTAATTAAGTTGAAAAGAGGGGATTTTCAGGCATAAATTGGATTTCTGGGCTATGTGCATCGATGCACATTCAAGGTGCACGGATGCATCAAGGGTAAATTTCCAGAAATTGTTCAGTATCGATGCATAGGAAGTGCATCGATGCACCCTTAAAAATGGAAACATCGAATGCAATTTATGCATTGATGCATAAGGAATGCATCGATGCACTTCAAGGGAAATAGAATTATACCTTTCTTTTGGTCTACCAAATGATAGATTGGAGTATATCAATTGGATACTGATATGTATCAATGTATGATCATATAGATATCGAGCATGAACAAGTCCTGGAACGATTATCAAGTCAAGATTCAATCGAAAGAGATAAAAGCATAAAAGTGGATTGGAACTTAGTGAGGCTTAGGTGAGTGCATACAAGTTAATTTATGATGTTTAATAGAAATAAGACTTGCGACGAGTCTATTTCCTATATTAGAATGCATTAATTTATGATCATAGGCATATGTTTGATTTGGGTATATGTGATATATATTACAATATGTGTTAAATGATTGTGTGAATACATGTATTGTGATAAGTATAGGAATTAATATGAATGGTCTATATGATTACATGGGAATGTGAAATAGGTTATATGATAGGTGACCATACATGTTAATAGTATATGTGATCAATTATAAGAATCAATATAATAGATTTATATGACTACATGAGAAAGGTGATAAGTTAAATAATATTAGACTATAGAGTAATATGAGAAAAATATATTAGTGAAGGGAATTGAGTATAAATGATAATACCAAACCATAAGATAAGTATTTACTTATAGGATAATATGATATTATATGAATATAAAATATAACTTTATGAGGAAGAATTGGGTGTTATATGATTTAGGTATGAAAATGATCTATGTGTAAGTAAATTACGTGATTATGTGACTATGTGTGAAATAGAGTAAACTACGTAAGTATAAGGTATGTAAATATATGGCTATGGAACAAAGTATGTAATAATACAATGTTATTTGAGTTATTTAACAATAAGTCATAAGATTACATACATATGTAACGTCAGTTATAAGTTAAGAAAATATGGGCTTACATGTATTTGCGGATATATATATATATATATATATATATATATATGAATAAGGTATGATATATGTTTATGTAAAACCATGCAAAGTGATAGGAGAAGGGAACTACATGATTATGTGATCATATGAGAATGAAATAAAGAGCCATGTGATATATGCCATGAGATATATGAAAGAAAAAGTATATGTGATAAGTGAAAGTGAATCATATGATTATATAAAGATGTTCTACGTGTATGTGTGATTAATATGGAAATGAACTACTTGACTACATGTGATCTTATAAAAATGTAATAAAAAGACTATGTGTATATGTGAATGTGTGATAACATAAAGATTACTGCCCATGTTATGTATCATGAGAGCTAGAGGTATAGTTGGCATGCCAAGAGTCGAGGGTCTACGCGGTCCTTCGGGACATATATGTATTCTTCGGAACATGTGTGAGGTCTTTTGAGACACATACTTGATCCTTGGCATATGTATATGATTCTTAAGGAATGATATGTGGTCCTTAGGGACAACCTTATATGGCACTTCGGTGCATTTCTACGCGGCACTACGGTGCAATTCTACGTGGCACTACGGTGCATTTATACGAGCTGTGGTGACAACATTACTGCACAACCTCTATAAACTCACATATCTATAGTTCTCAGAAATGTACATAGGCTAGACAAAGATATAACAATAAATATATTACATGTGAAAAATATGCTTTTGTGATATATGTTGATATGTGTATTGCACAAGTCATATGATGATATGTGTATTGTTTGGTTACACGAAGCATATGTTGGTTAACAAGGTTAAGTTCAAGAGGATATGATCAACACATATAAATGATAGTAATATTGATAGTGAAATAAGGCTAATGATAGAAATGATGAGTGAGGAATATATGTGTGTATATGTTTTTATATGTAATGATATATATATTGCATATGTGTTACAGGGATTTGTTACATGAATAAGGGTATGAGTGATAGTAGTAATAGTTCATACATGATTACAAGCTATAGTTTATATTTTATGTTTATTGCCTCACTAAGTCATCGACTTAGCGTGCGATTGTTTCACACGTAGGTTACCAAAGTGAGAAGAGTAAAGAGCAATGTGGAGCAAGACATGTCAGTTCTTCTTACCAAAGGTCAGATCAGAAGAAAGGTGAATAATATGTATTTTAATACATAAATTTCTAGTTGGCATGTATTCAAGATAATATATTGTATAAGCTCTGAATAACTCGATAAAGGTTTTGAATAAGTTATATGTAATAATAAATTTTAAATTACTCACTATTTTATACAAGTAAATGTTTTTGAAAAGTCAATGTGACACTTCGGACTCGGATCCGGGTCGGATACGGGTTGGGGTGTTACAACGGGAAACACGAACGGCAGAAAGGGGACCAACTATTATCAAAAACAGAGAACATGATATTAGGGGAAACCATTCGAACAACTGGGGGGAGAGGCTAATTTTTTCAAAAGGAACGAGTTCAAGCAAGAGGGAGAAAAATAGCACCAGGAGGCAACAATTTGCACAAGTTTCCTCAGCAACCATTCGAATAACAGGGGGGATCTTGACTTTTTTTGAATCAAAGCAATCGATGTAAGGGTTCTTACCCATTTTCGAAATGGAAAAAGCAGTGTAAATCAAGGGTATTCTTCCCTTCATTTTTGAATGAGCAGAAAGGAAAGCAATGGAAATGAATTAAAATCGGAGGTATCTCGATTCTTCTTTTGTTTTTGTTTTTTTACATGCATGTTCTTAAATCTAAAAAAAACCAAAAACAGAATAAAAGGGTAGGAATTTTTGATCTAGTTTACCTTGTGGTGTTAGGGTAGTAGCCGGATAAGTAAAAAGTCATCGTTGAAGGCCGCGGTGGTATCGCGGTTTAACAGTGAAATTGGATTTTGTTTTAGCCCTTTGGTTTTAGTTTTTGTTGCGAGAGGTTTAGGGTTTATGTTTGTTTATAGGCGAGGTTATTGCTAGTGTGGCTCCTCACCGGAGTCGTAGAACGGTAGGAGCCATGGAGGCTTTGGGGTTTAGGTTATTCATTGGTGGTTATGGGAGAAGTGAAGAGGAGAAGCAGCTGTTAGGTGGGCTTGCGGCTGAAGCTGGTATGAATGATAACTAGGGTTTTAATTTTAGTTTAAGTAGGGTTATAAGCAAAGTATAAAACGGCGTCGTATATGAGTTTAGGATTCCCCGTTCCCCGCTTGGGTTATTCTCTGTTTAGGTCATTCTAGTTTTACATTACATTTCATTTTAGTCCCTAATCGAATGTTTTCATGTTTTTAATTTTGTCCCGTTATCTTGTGCGCATTTAATTTCATCCTTAATTAGTCTTGTATTTAGTTTCTGTTGTTTAGACATTTCACTTTTAATTTTTGCATGTTTCGTTTTAGTCCTTAATTCGAATGTTTCTGTGTTTTTAATTTAGTTTCTTTATTTTATGCGTTCAATTTTTGTCCTAAGTTTTGTTGTAGTTGAATCTTTGCTGTTTTAAACATTTGACATTCGTGTTTTGCATGTTACACTTTAGTCCTATGTATGTCTAGGGTTTATTCCAGTTTTAATCTTTCATGTTGGTGTTGCTTTATTTCAATTTCATTGTTTACTCATATATTCATTTCAATTATTTTTTTTATGTTTTAGATATTAAAATTCAGTTTAATGTGATTTGGTCATTAGTTTAACATGTATAGTTTTTCTCATAGTTTGGTATGTTATGTTTTTATTTAAGTCTCATTAGTATGTTACGTATTAATATATTAAGTAATGTTATTGCATGTTAATTTTTCATACATTATTTATTAATTAGATAATTTTTAATGTTGTATGTTAACCTCATGTGCATAACTCGAAATTATTACATAATTTGATTAAGGGTAATATCCTTTTAATTTAAAATTGTTTTAAGTGGGTTGTCTTAACTGATTAGATATCCGCTTTTGACGATTTTAAAGTAGAAGTATATCCCATTAGTGATACCTAAAAATTGATCCGTCATTTTAAAATTTGGGAATGGAAGAAAAAGAAATGTTCGGCTATTTAAATTTATCGAGAAAAGGTTGTTATAACTATTTAAGATCTGGTCTCGATATTTTTAAATAATCGAACATTCTTTATCTTTCTAAAGACTTGATATTTTTAATTTAATCTATTTTGGTGATTTTGAATATAATATGTTGTTGTGTTGTTGGGGATCATGAATCAAATTAAATACGAATTTGTAAATTTCATTGCAAAGACATTAATTAATCGATGAGGTACCGATTTAGGGCGCTGTGGGGGTGCAAATCCTTCCCCACGCGTAATTGACTATCGAACCCATTTTTGGTAACGCAGACCTCAATTTGTTGTTTTAATTAAAATTAATTTTTATTTAAAATAACAAAACATTTTGGGTGCCCGATCATACCTGTAACACCCCCAACCCGTATCCGACCCGGATACGAGTCCGAAGTATCACATTGACTTTTCAAACATTTATTCGTATAAAATAGTGAGTAATTTAAAAACTTTGATAACATTTAAATTATTTCAAAACGTTTACAACAGATATCAGAATTCATACCATTTATATCTTTAGACTACATGCCAACTACACTCTGTAAACAGTACATACATTTTCTGATCTGACATTTGGTAAGGAGAACTGACCTGTCTTGCTCCGCATTACTCTTTATTCTTCTCGAAACCTACGTGTGAAACAATCACACGCTAAGTCGTTGACTTAGTGAGGCAATAATTAAACATATAACAATAAATTCATGAACGTGCATTCATACCATTGAATCATGACATTTCAATATGCATGTATCTATTGCATGATAACAATATATAATCATGTCATACACACACGCAACATATCTTCTTGTATTACTTTCACTTTTCGTTTGTCTTCCAATTTCATTGCCCATGTATATTATTATCTTTATCAACATCATTATAATTCAAGCAACACATGACATATCACCATAAGTATATACATCACATATATCTTATACATTACATTCCATGTTATCTCTTATTAGCCCATGTGCACCTGTGAGAACTGTAGATATGTGAGTCTATTGAGGTTGTGCACCACTATGCTGTCACCACAGCTCATATAAATGTCCCGAAGGACCTATCCAGAGGTCACAAAGACCCCGGTAACTATCCAGAGGTCATAAAGATCCTCGGTAACTGTCCAGAGGTCATAAAGATCCTCGGTAAACTGTCCATAGGTCCCGAAGAACCCAGGTAAACTGTCCATATGTTCCTTAGAACATAGGTATAATGTCCATATGTCTCGAAAGACATAGGTAAAACTGTCTATATGTTCCGTAGAACATAGGTAAACCCTCGACTCTTGGCATGCCAACTATACCCCTAGCTCTCATGACACATCATGGGCATTATCTTTATATTCTGTTTCATATCATGTACACATATCACATTTCATATAATCTTGTATCTTCATTCACATATACATGTAATCACGTAGTTCTTTCACATAGCTCATTGTCATATACATCACATATCACATATACATAAACACATGGCTCATTTACGCGTAGAACATTTCCATATAATTCACATGTCACATATCTCATGTTCTTGCATTCATATAACATATACATGTTCTCATATATTTTCTATCGTTTCTCACACAATCACATTTATTCATGTATAGTATTTCATCTAAACCGTATAATAATGTCATATACTCATATCACCGAATAACTTCACCTGAATATATCTTTTGTTTGTTCAATGCTTAATTCATATAACACATAAGTTTTCCTTATGTCATTTATGCTAATTATTCATATACTCTTAGGTTATCTCATAGGTAAATGCTACCTAACTGATCTCATTTTCCATTTATACCAGTTTAATCTATTTATTTAGTTAAATTTTACATAACTCCTATACCATAATTCTCTTTAAGTATACTTCTTCTCTATAACACTTATCTTATAGCTTGACATCATCATTTGTACTCAATTCCCTTCACTAATATATTATCCTCATATTACTTTATAGTCTAACCTTATTTAACTCATCACCCTTCTCCTGTAGTCATATAAATCTATTATATTGATTCTTATAATTGATCACATTTACTATGTAACATGTATGGTCACCTATCCTATAACTTATTTCACATTCTCATGTAATCATATTAATTCTTATAACTTATCACGCTGCATGCATTCACACAAATCATTTAATACATACTATAATATATCACATATCCCCAAATCAAACATATACATATGCCTATGATCATACATTCAGGCCTTCTACTAGAGGAGATAGACTTGTCGCAAGTCTTATTTCCGTTAAACATTATAAATTAAATTGTATGCACTCACCTGGCCTCACTAGTCAATTCCAATTTCTTATCTTTCTCCTTGATCGATCTTACTTGTCAATGATTCCGGAACTCGTTTAGGCTCTGAATCTACATAATTATACAATTTAAGACAATTATTAGATACCTACACCTTTTAATTGGATACTAGCAACTTAAACGAACTTATTAAACCAATATTAACATTTTCCTTTAGGGGGGAATCGGTTCCCTCCTGTGGGGGTATCGGTTCCCCTCTGGCATTCTGGAATTCTGTCGTTTGAAGGGGTATCGGTTCCCCTTGAATGGGTACCGATTCCCCTTGCCCAGAAATCATATTTTTAGCTCGAAAATCACTTCATTTCTCTCAAACACTTCATATATCATCCCCTTTTCATTCTTAACTCTAGTACACATACTTAAACCAATCTATATTCATTTATTTCATCTTAAACCTCAAATCCTATCATCCATATAAGATTCAAAATCATACCAAATTTTCAATGTTTTCTAAATCAAATTCTATCACTCCAAATCTCTTAATTTAACCATTGACAAGTCAAATTTAACTTCAAATTCTACTTATCAA
This sequence comes from Hibiscus syriacus, assembly GCF_006381635.1. NCBI lineage: Eukaryota > Viridiplantae > Streptophyta > Magnoliopsida > Malvales > Malvaceae > Hibiscus > Hibiscus syriacus. Next base: position 59,627 of record NW_024061899.1, read on the forward strand.
TTCTTTTCCAAAGTTTCATATAAAAACTCCAAATATTTAATCTCTCTTAACTCCTCAATTCTTTGATTTTTACTGTAACTCAAGCTTTCCTTATGTTTATCCATCAACTAAAGATCAAAACCAAGCTTAAAATTCAAATAATAATCAACTAATAAAACTCTCACCTTTGCCTTGCTCTCCCACGCATGAAGAAGAAGAAAGGAGAAGAGAACTCTGGATATTTCTCCCATTTTCCACGTGTATATAATTCCTTAAATGATCAAATGACCATTTTACCCTTTATTTCCTTTAACAATTACAAAATAACCTTCATCATATGTATCCAATAATCATTGAACTATTTCATTCTTATACTTTAGTCACCAAATTCTGAAACTTTACAATTTGGTCACTAACCCGATATTGAGGATGTTACAAATCTCCCCTCCTTTTAAGAAAATTCGTCCTCGAATTTTTCACTAAACATCTTAGTAATAACATATCTTCTAATGTTCTTATGTTGCTTCCCTGACTTATTCTTTCTTATCATCATAAGAAACTTACTTCTTAATCCTTTAGTTTTCCAACTATCTTTTTCGTTTATACACTCCTCTTCTGTTGCTTATCATATAAACACTAACCAGTAATACCAATCCATTGTTTTCTTTTCTCTCATTCAACTATGCATTTTTCCTTTGACTTTTCTAAAATTCCATATAGTGTCACTCATCACGTTGACAGTACATCCATCTCATCACTCTATATCATAAATCCATCTATTTCTTCATAACTCTCTAATTACCTTATAACCATACCAAACTTGTATTTTGTCATCATTTGACCAAACACAACTTTAAATCTTCTTCAATGTGATTAAACATATACTTTAAGAAGTCAAACAATATTTTCACATTACCTTGCACACTTGTCTTATTTCTATATCAAAATTGTCCTCTGTACTCCCATATTTATCGTATCTGATCCTTTAAATCAATCCCTTTCATTTCTTTTGCTTAAACTCAACCTTCTGACTTCCTGTGTCCTATAATCTGATCATCGATATACACATTCTCAAACTCTTCTTATCAATCCTCAGCTTCACTTAAATATGCAAATTCTTACTTCCTTTTCCTTTACTATACCACATTACTATGATCCAAATATGCAACTGTATCCAGATCCATTGCGGATTTGGTTATCATATCCTGACAATATCTTAAAATCTTATAATTCCAGTACATTTTTATCACATACTCTAGTTAGCCAATGCTAACTCTTTCCATCTTAACTGCAAACCCTTATCATAAACATAATCTTGTTCATGCGCAATACTATCACTTCGTTTCAAACTCATAAGCTCTGACTTTATACATCTTATACACTTGTCACTGATGCACTTATCCTTGAGTTCTTCTATACGTACTCATCACGTCATTAGATCTTTTTAACATTCTTATGGTGACACATGTTCACCATATTCTATCTTATCCACATAATAACAAAACTACTCTATTTAATTTCTCCACTATGGAGAAATGAACATTTTCTAGCATTATCTTCATATCATATATCCAAAGGTCTGTAACAACAGAGCCTTCCTCAAATTCACCCTTGAGATCGGGTGCTCATAACTCTTTTAACTATTTCAATACATTCATTCTATGAATTAACGAAGTATACAATTAAAAACATATCGGAATATCATTCAACATCATGAATCATTCTTTAATCTTATACAGACATTCCCTGAGGTTTTCGCTCTTCTCCCTGCCTGGCCAGGGCAGGTGAATGCTATTACCTTCAGGTCTATCGTCTTGAATTTTACTTTGGAAACTCTCATATTTTCATGTGCTCATATTATTTCTTCTATCAGATATCACGTGTGCATATGCTCATCCAATTCATATTGTATAACATATGTCAATTGCATATGTTCACATGTTATCCATCATATCATATAAACATATATAGATTTCATAAATCATTCTCAGTATTCACTTATCTTATATAACATAACAATTTAACTCTATTAACAAGACATCACACTCCTTATCCTATCAGATCAGAAATATATTTTTTTTTCTCACTTTGTGTTGGCATGTACACTTTTTAAAACACTTTCGACTTCGTTTTTAGCCTAGAATCGGCTAAACCGTAGCTCTGATACCATTAAATGTAACACCTCCAACCCGTATCCGACCCGGATACGAGTCCGAAGTATCACATTGACTTTTCAAACATTTATTCGTATAAAATAGTGAGTAATTTAAAAACTTTGATAACATTTAAATTATTTCAAAACGTTTACAACAGATATCAGAATTCATACCATTTATATCTTTAGACTACATGCCAACTACACTCTGTAAACAGTACATACATTTTCTGATCTGACATTTGGTAAGGAGAACTGACCTGTCTTGCTCCGCATTACTCTTTATTCTTCTCGAAACCTACGTGTGAAACAATCACACGCTAAGTCGTTGACTTAGTGAGGCAATAATTAAACATATAACAATAAATTCATGAACGTGCATTCATACCATTGAATCATGACATTTCAATATGCATGTATCTATTGCATGATAACAATATATATAATCATGTCATACACACACGCAACATATCTTCTTGTATTACTTTCACTTTTCGTTTGTCTTCCAATTTCATTGCCCATGTATATATTATCTTTATCAACATCATTATAATTCAAGCAACACATGACATATCACCATAAGTATATACATCACATATATCTTATACATTACATTCCATGTTATCTCTTATTAGCCCATGTGCACCTGTGAGAACTGTAGATATGTGAGTCTATTGAGGTTGTGCACCACTATGCTGTCACCACAGCTCATATAAATGTCCCGAAGGACCTATCCAGAGGTCACAAAGACCCCGGTAACTATCCAGAGGTCATAAAGATCCTCGGTAACTGTCCAGAGGTCATAAAGATCCTCGGTAAACTGTCCATAGGTCCCGAAGAACCCAGGTAAACTGTCCATATGTTCCTTAGAACATAGGTATACTGTCCATATGTCTCGAAAGACATAGGTAAAACTGTCCATATGTTCCGTAGAACATAGGTAAACCCTCGACTCTTGGCATGCCAACTATACCCCTAGCTCTCATGACACATATCATGGGCATTATCTTTTATATTCTGTTTCATATTCATGTACACATATCACATTTCATATAATCTTGTATCTTCATTCACATATACATGTAATCACATAGTTCTTTCACATAGCTCATTGTCATATACATCACATATCACATATACATATAAACACATGGCTCATTTACGCGTAGAACATTTCCATATAATTCACATGTCACATATCTCATGTTCTTGCATTCATATAACATATACATGTTCTCATATATTTTCTATCGTTTCTCACACAATCACATTTATTCATGTATAATATTTCATCTAAACCGTATAATAATGTCATATACTCATATCACCGAATAACTTCACCTGAATATATCTTTTGTTTGTTTCAATGCTTAATTCATATAACACATAAGTTTTCCTTATGTCATTTATGCTAATTATTCATATACTCTTAGGTTATCTCATAGGTAAATGCTACCTAACTGATCTCATTTTCCATTTATACCAGTTTAATCTATTTATTTAGTTAAATTTTACATAACTCCTATACCATAATTCTCTTTAAGTATACTTCTTCTCTATAACACTTATCTTATAGTTTGACATCATCATTTATACTCAATTCCCTTCACTAATATATTATCCTCATATTACTTTATAGTCTAACCTTATTTAACTCATCACCCTTCTCCTGTAGTCATATAAATCTATTATATTGATTCTTATAATTGATCACATTTACTATGTAACATGTATGGTCACCTATCATATAACCTATTTCACATTCTCATGTAATCATATTAATTCTTATAACTTATCACGATGCATGCATTCACACAAATCATTTAATACATACTATAATATATCACATATCCCCAAATCAAACATATACATATGCCTATGATCATACATTCAGGCCTTCTACTAGAGGAGATAGACTTGTCGCAAGTCTTATTTCCGTTAAACATTATAAATTAAATTGTATGCACTCACCTGGCCTCACTAGTCAATTCCAATTTCTTATCTTTCTCCTTGATCGATCTTACTTGTCAATGATTCCGGAACTCGTTTAGGCTCTGAATCTACATAATTATACAATTTAAGACAATTATTAGATACCTACACCTTTTAATTGGATACTAGCAACTTAAACGAACTTATTAAACCAATATTAACATTTTCCTTTAGGGGGGAATCGGTTCCCTCCTGTGGGGGTATCGGTTCCCCTCTGGCATTCTGGAATTCTGTCGTTTGAAGGGGTATCGGTTCCCCTTGAATGGGTACCGATTCCCCTTGCCCAGAAATCATATTTTTAGCTCGAAAATCACTTCATTTCTCTCAAACACTTCATATATCATCCCCTTTTCATTCTTAACTCTAGTACACATACTTAAACCAATCTATATTCATTTATTTCATCTTAAACCTCAAAATCCTATCATCCATATAAGATTCAAAAATCATACCAAATTTTCAATGTGTTCTAAATCAAATTCTATCACTCCAAATCTCTTAATTTAACCATTGACAAGTCAAATTTAACTTCAAATTCTACTTATCAATTCTTTTCCAAAGTTTCATATAAAAACTCCAAATATTTAATCTCTCTTAACTCCTCCATTCTTTGATTTTTACTGTAACTCAAGCTTTCCTTATGTTTATCCATCAACTAAAGATCAAAACCAAGCTTAAAATTCAAATAATAATCAACTAATAAAACTCTCACCTTTGCCTTGCTCTCCCACGCATGAAGAAGAAGAAAGGAGAAGAGAACTCTGGATATTTCTCCCATTTTCCACGTGTATATAATTCCTTAAATGATCAAAATGACCATTTTACCCTTTATTTCCTTTAACAATTACAAAATAACCTTCATCATATGTATCCAATAATCATTGAACTATTTCATTCTTATACTTTAGTCACCAAATTCTGAAACTTTACAATTTGGTCACTAACCCGATATTGAGGATGTTACAATACCCTAATCAAAGATCGGTGGCGACTCTTCGAATCCGTGTTTTTATCGTAAAAGAATTTCCAAATTTTCGAAACGAGAGGTTTTCTAAAATCACATTTGTTTTTAATTAAAAATCAATCAAAGAAATAAATAATTAAAAGTGATGTGGTTTTCAAAATCTCGCTCCCCCCATTTAAAAATCGTTTCGACAGCTTGGCGACTCTGCTGGGAACTTTTTTTTAGAGAGTCAAGCCTATAGTCGGTTAATTGTTTGTCTTTGCAATTGAAAGTTATAAATTCGGTCTAATTTGGTTTTTGATCCCCTATTTGGTTTTAATATTGTTTGTTCGGAATTTGATTAACCAATAAATAGTTGTACTGATTTGTTTGTTAATGGTTTCAGATTAATTATGTGTTTAAAGAGAGTTGATATTTTGAGTGTTTTGCGAATATGTGTTATTTTATTTTTGTTTTTCATCACACACTGCACAGTTTCATTTGCATAACATGAGCTAAAACCCCGCTCCGTCCTATTTAAGTAGGAGTGAGAGACTACTCCCTCGTGTGGTTTTCACCTCCGCATGGGATAGTGGATCGCTCCTGGAGCTCATACCTTATGGTCCTTGTGATGGTAATCACCTCCGTATGGACATAAGGAGGTGTGTTCCCTCGAAGTTGAACTCAATCCCTAAAGCCTATGATGGGCCAAGATTGAGGGTTCGGCAGCCCAAGGGGGCACTGACAAGGAGAATTCGAGGACCTATTGCTTTAGAACCTAACCCATCATATAATGAACATAGAGTCTGAATTTAGGTTGAGCCTGACCCGAACCTTAAGAGTCTCATGAGGAGGGTACAAAAGGAAAAGTTTTAAGTCATTTATTTTCGTTTTTTGAAATAAATGCATGCGAATTAGAAATCATGCGGTTAGGTTTATTTTCTCGAACAAGCATGTGCATTAGATATCATGCGGTTAGGATTTTTTGTGAATACCAAAGCATGGGGTAGATATCATGTTGGGTAAGATCTACTAAGCATGATTGGGTAATCAGCATGTGAGGGTAGGTTTTATTTGTTATGATACTCATCATTTTGTTGTTTATATTATGTGTACTAACCCATTTTTTGTTTTATGTCTATTTTGTTTTGGATTTATTGCATTTGTATCTTTATGCCATTCAAAGGTGTTAATTTGCAAGTGATTGACTAATAAGAATGCTGGTCATAATGAGGCAAGAAATTCTTAACCATGTAGTCAAAATCGGGAGATCTAGAGACATTCAAATGATTCATGAAGAACATCCAAAGAATAAAGAATTTTGAACCTGATTGAAGAACGATTCATGAAGAATGACATCCAATGAATGGAGTTTGGAGTTGATCGAAGACTTCTTTCAAAGGAGCGAAGGCCGAAGATGTTCCTTCAGGAGATAGATGCAGTAATACTAAGGACGAGAAGATTCTTCACAAAGACATGAAGACCACCTTACATTAAAAGCAAAGATGGAGACCTAAAGATTCAATTTAAGGACATTCGACGTCATCAAAGGTGATAAGATACGCCGACAACTTTGGGTGCAATGTTGGATTCCATGAAGAGTACGACTCAAGGAAATGAAGAGATGAAGAATCACAATTGTATTTTGGCTATATGGTGTAATGAAATCTTGTTGTCTAAATGAAATGTTGTTCTATAGTGGTCACTTTTGGAATTAACACCTTTTGCATTTGCATTTGGCATTTGCATTTGCATTTGCATCTGCATTGCATGTACGTATTTAAGCATTTTATATGCATTAATCATGAAAACATGGAAATAAATTATGGAAGATTATGTGACAGTAATAACAAGATCATTCATTCATACCACTCCTCATAATCATGAACAAACAAATGGAAGCAATGGAGCAATCTAATGAGAAATCACAAGATCAGTTGCAAGAACAGTTGGTCGGGTTACAACTAGATACGAGGAATCAAGCATCGGGTTCTCTGCAGGACGCATCGAATCAAGTGACCCAGGTGTTGGCACCACAGGTTGCAGGTAACGAGGAAATGAATGATAAAGGAAATCAATGTCATCAGACTGATACTTCAAGAGTGATAATTTGCTCTGGAGCATCTAATTCAAACCAAGGGAAGAGCCTCGTCAATTATGAGCAATTTGAGAAAGAATTCAAGTGGTTGAATGAAGCCATTAAAGATATGAAGGTTCTTAATGCCTCTCACAAGGAGTTAGAAGCTAGGGAACTCAGTTTGGTCCCTAATTTGGTTATCCCACATTAATTTAGGGTGCCTAATTTTGAGAAATATGATGGCACTAGTTGTCCCCTAATACATTTGAGGATGTTTTGTAAAAAGATGGAAGGGTACTTAAATAATGATAATCTGTTGATTCATTTCTTCCATGATAGTCTTATTGGCCCAGCTGTAGTTTGGTATAATCATTTGAATAGAGAGCATATCAAGACATGGGTCAACCTTGCTGACGCTTTTCTGGGGCAATATCGATATGTTAAAGGCTTAGCCCCAAAATGTCATGACCTTCAAAAGATGAGAATGAAAGCTACTGAAAGCTTTAAAAAATATGCCCTAAAATGGAGAGAAATTAAAGCACAAGTTCAGCCTCCTTTGTTAGAAGAAGAAATATCATGTATGTTTCATGATTCTCTCTTAGCTCCTTTCTTTGAGTTAATGCTGGGAAACTCGACGAATGGCTTTAAGGATCTTATGCTAGCTGGAGAGTCAATTGAAGATGCAATCAACAAAGGAAACTTGAAGGCCACTTCCAAACGTCCAACTGACCAGAAGGAAAAGGCTGGTGAGGTAAATGAATGTCACATACAGAGCTCCCGTAACCTCAAGAGAAAAGGGGTAGCAAGTTACTCAAGTCATCCAAAGAAAGTCCCAAGATCGAAAAATACTTTGAAAGTGTTCCAAACTTCTGTCTCGGATCTGTATCCTCATTTGGTTAAAGGTCAATACCTCACACCAAGGCCAGTGAAAGTACAACCAGGCCCTTCTTCTCATAGCTATGATCAAGTTAGTGTTTGTGATTTTCACTTGGGGGCATTGGGGCATTCTACGGGAAATTGTAGGTCGTTGTTGAAGGAGATAGAGATGTTTGTGAAAAATGGGACGTTGACACAAAAATTGGTGAAATAATGGATGACGAGCTAGAGTGATGCATCAGGGTGCAACGTATAACATCCGTTCGAGTCAAACACAACTGCGTCAGAACAATAGTGAGACACCGAACTGCGCAAAAATCATTTCATTTATCATGGAACTTTATGTTGTGTGCAACATCTTGTTTGAACTTATTTTTTTGAACTTTCTCATCAGTTTTTGTAATGATATTTAAATGAATTCATGTTACTTTAAGGATGGTGAGCATTGAATCGAATTCATGACTTGAAATTCTTTGAATATCAATTGAATTAAAAGCTCTTTAATGATTAGAGTTATAAATCTTTGACAAAGTGACGAGGTTGAAACCTAATAAAACAAGGACCCTGGACCTTACCCCCAGAAGATACACTCGAACACCATACCTTTTCATTGCAGGGATCGATATAGCCTTTTCCTTTCATAAAGGAATGAACCATAGGCTTGGTATTCAGGTATGTATAAGAGCGAACAACATGGGGCATCTTTCGTGTACGATGTTACAAAATTGTCTAGACCATACTTTTGTTGATGACATTCGATGATGATTATGATCTTTACGGATGGAATAGTCGAGTAGGTGAATCTAGTTTAGGCCAGTTGCTTGGAAATTGAACTCTAACAATGAGATTTTCTGACTTTCAACAACACCTAGACTATGACAGGTTCTTCTTAACAAGCTTAAGAAATTGAATCTGCATACCTAACAATATATATATATATATATAGATATAATATATGGGTATACAATAAAGCTGAGCTATTCCGCTAAGGCAATTGGTTATAGAGGAAACTAGAAAGCCCTGACTTTATGAATATATTATATTTAAACTATGACCTTGATCGGATACTTGGCAATTCGGTGTATGCTCCACTGTGATTGTCAAGTCAAAGACTTTGTGATGAGATGAACCCTTCAACTAGCCCGATAAAGGCATATTACAATAAAGATGATTCCAACTAGCCAGAAAATGGCAAATTAAATCAAGTTTATCTAAATAAGGAGTTGCGGTAAAGATAGACTAAGGGAGTTGAGGAATACCTGTTAATTTCACACGAGCACTCAGAAATTTCATTTTTAGATCGATATTTCTGTACTGCCTTTGTTAGAGGAGCTTATGAAGCTTGAACAAATGAAAGATTTCAGAGAACTGAAATGGAAGTGTTCTAGAAAGTCTAGTAATTGATTATGCTAGTTGCGTCATTTTGTCCGCATCCGATTAAAATACCAAGCCAAGAAAGAAAGGCATATTGCGATGTTCATAGTGATCAAGAAAGAAATGACATTCTGGTGGCCGAAACCTTATAAAATAAGAAGCCAAACTGAAGTCAACCCCTCAATTTTGACACTTATCAAAGAGCTATAACCCTGAAAACATTAAAGAGCTATTGATTCTTTTGATATTCATTGAACTCTTGTTTTACAATTTGTTTTAATTGTGAGTCTGAGGAAAATGACAACATTTTTTAAATTTATTCAGAAATTTTTCACATTCCCTAAAAATAAGAGAAAAGGGAAAAACATTTTCAAACAGGACAATTTCAAATGTAAAAGGTCCTTGAAGCTGGTGAGGCTCATTATGCCTCTATTGGAAGAAAGAGAATAAGCGATCCCAGAACATGAAGCATTATGTGACCGTGAAGCAGATGGTCTAAGAAATCAGAATGGATGAAGAACACTTTCTTGGGATATCATCGGTAACCCATCAAGAAGTATATGATCTCATTATTCAGAAAGGGACATGTATCTCAGCTCGAATGAAAATGCAAGACATCGTGTTAGAAGGGTTGATCACTTCTTAAGAGTCAATGGCAACATGAAGAAAAACCCTCAAACTATTTGACAACACTACTGTGTAGTGGCACCAGAATGAGAACATTCAAGTTATGATATGTTGGGGCACGACTGAACCCACATTATGTTGAGATAATAAGATTCAGACCAAGAAGGCATTGAGAATGAGCCTTATAATTCGAAGTGTTGGGGCATTTTGAGTGCCCGTACCAGTATTAGATAATGTTGGGGCACTGGTGAAGGCCTGTTTCAGCTAGATGTATTAATGTGAGGCATCTTTGGAAGCCTATGAAGACTTGTGGAATGATAATTGAATTGGACAAATAGTTCCAATGGGATAAAAATTTATGAGGAGTGAAAATAATGAAGCAGTGACAGTGGAGTTTACTGTATATGATCATTTGGTCCATCATCAGTCGCTTTACTCTTGTGGTTTCATATGCATTAATGTGGGCGAGCCGATATCCCACTTTAATTTCCACTGAGTGTTGGTATCCTTGTAATACCATGCGAAAACTCTGAGTGCCACGCAAAGAGCTTCTCCAGTTGAGATTTGGGCAGAAGTCATAGGAAAAGATGAATATATTGTCAAATGTTTTATGAACTAGTGAACAAGGTGCTGAACCAATGTTGCATTACCAAAGATGAAGGTTGTCTTATGCAACTCCAAGGTTAAAATGAGAAATGATTTGGTGACATGAAAAATTGGGATAGAGTCTCCTTGTGATATATTACAAAAGTCAAATCAGGATAGATGCATCTCTCCCTTTGATCTTTGTGGGGTTTGGCGCAGTCATATACACAGTCTCCGAAAATGGGGCTATATAATCATGCTTCTGACCATAGCAAGAAGTTGAGAGAGAAAACACTTTCTCTGAAATGAAGACAGAAGACAAAGGCGATAGAATAAGATCAGAGGGCTCTTCAAAAATGTTAGTTGGTGATTATGAGTTATTGTGTGGATATCTAAAGCAAACTCTAGAAAGGAATGATCACGTAGAAGAAGACTGAGTTTGCCACTTTGAAGTCAAACAAAGAAGGAATCAATATTTATGCATTCATGAAAACATCATTTGTATAAAAGAAAATGCATTACACTGATACATTGAGTTGCATTTGTGTTTCATACATAAACACATGATTGTGACAGATCTTCCAGTGAGAAGAGAAGATACAAGATGTTAAAATCCCGACGATTGAAAGAAAGATTTCAAACCTCAAACGTAAGAAATCACGCTTAGAGAGGCATACCCTGAAGAACATAGAGGTCTAATCCACAGAAGAAGCATTACTCTGAAGTGATGACCATCAGATATAGAAGAAAAATAAAGATTTTTGTATATGAAGAAGTGAATCGATCGATTGGAAGGACTTGCACACAGAAGATTGGGGCAAAGTCAATCTTAAGCCTTCACCGAAGAGTAGTAAAACAAATCCATCTTAAGCCTTCACCGAAGAGTAGTGAAGCAGTCTATCCTAAGCCTTTACCGAAGAGTAATGAAATAAATTCATCTTAAGCCTTCACTAAATAGAAGTGAAGCAAATCCATTTTACGCCTTCTCGGAAGAGTGTTGGAGCAAACTATCAGATCATCAGGAAATCGAAAAAGTTCTCGAGTACAAGGAAGGTGATCAATTGATTTAAAGCAAATGTGCACAATGAGTCATCAACCGATTCAAGGTCCCAGGAAGGGAGAGGTTCAAATGACAACCAAGTAAAGGAAGACTCTCGCATTTAGTTGCGACGAGACAAGCTCTCATAAGAGAATTAGATTCGAAAAGATTCTCTTAAATTCTAAAATTTTCAGTATAATGATTTTCAAATTTTCAAGCATACACTAATGAGTGATAACGTTTGATTTTCAGGTTTGACCTTCAAAGCAAATCAAAATTAAGAAAATATTGAAGCAAATGAAGATGTTCGAATTCTATACTCCCTAAAAAATAGGAAGCGAACCCATTGGCATAGATTATTCGAGTTCTATACTCCCTAAAAAAAGAGGGAGCGAGCCCGTTTGTAGAAGACGTTCAAGTTCTATACTTCCTGAAAGAAAGAGGGAGCGAACATGTTTGCAGAAGACGTTCAAGTTCTATACTTCCTGAAAGAAAGAGGGAGCGAACCTGTTTGCAGAAGATTATTCGAGTTCTATACTTCCTGAAAGAAAGAGGGAGCGAACCCGTTTGCAGAAGATTATTCGAGTTCTATACTCCCTGAAGAAAGAGGGAGCGAACCCGTTTGCAGAAGGTTATTCAAGTTCTATACTTCCTGAAAGAAAGAGGGAGCGAGCCCGTTTACAGAAGACGTTCAAGTTCTATACTTCCTGAAAGAAAGAGGGAACGAACCTGTTTACAGAAGACGTTCAAGTTCTATACTTCCTGGAAGAAAGAGGAAGCAAACCTGTTTGTAGAAGATGTTCGAGTTCCATACTCCCTGAAGAAAGAGAGAGTGAACCCGTTTGTAGAAGATTATTCGAGTTCCATACTCCTTAAAGAAAGAAGGAGTGAACGTATTTGCTAAAGATTGTTCGAGTTCCATACTCCCTGAAGAAAAAGGGAGCGAACCCGTTTTCAGAATATTGTTCAAGTCTTATACTCTCTGAAGAAATAAGGAACAGACACGATTGTTGAAGATTGTTCGAGTCTTATACTCTCTGAAGAAATAGGGACCAGACACGATTGTTGAAGATTGTTCGAGTCTTATACTCTCTGAAAAATAGGGAGCAGACACGATTATTGAAGATTGTTCAAGTCTCATACTCTCTGAAGAAATATGGAGCAAACACGATATTGAAGATTGTTCGAGTCTCATACTCTCTGAAAAAATAGGGAGCAGACACGATTGTTGAAGATTGTTCGAGTCTCATACTCTTTGAAGAAATAGGGAGCAGACACGATTATTGAAGATTATTCGAGTCTTATACTCTATGAAGAAATAGGGAGCAGAAACGATTGTTGAAGATTGTTCGAGTCTTATACTCTCTGAAGAAATTGGGAGCAGACACGATTGTTGAAGATTGTTCGAGTCATACCCTAAAAATAGGAAGCGAACTCGTTGATCGAAGATTAATCAAGTCCTATACTCTCTGAAAGAATAGGGAGCAGACATGTGTTCTGAAGATTTTTCAAGTCTCACTTACTCCGGATGAGGAGTGGAGCAGATCTCTTATCAAATTTCAAAGCAAATTTGGAATTGGACAAAAATGTGTTGTCTCTTTTATCTTTTCCTTATTCTTGTTAACACAAGAATGAGCAAAGAGGGGCAGGTGTTGACACCCGTTTTTGTCCGGGTTATAAATATTATATTATAATAATTATTATTATTATAATCATAATTATTACAATAAAATTATTATTATTAGTAGTATTATTATTAATATTGTATATGTTTTTATTATGCAGGCCCAATTGGAAGCTCATTACATTAACCCAAACTGGCCCAAATTGATTACAAGTTCAAGACCAAGCCCAAAGCACTAAACCCGATCTAAGTGAAGCCCCTTGAGGTTGTCACCCATGCTATTTCAAACTGCCCACGTGAAGCAGCTCGATTACCCATCCCAGCGTGACATGCTCCCACATGAAGACACAACAGTTATCTCCCACGTGAAACACTGACCAATCACAACACCCACGAGTGTCCATGCTTGCCCCGATAACACCCACATCGCTCCATGTGTAGCACCACAATTGAGTTGCCCAAGTGGAAACATGGCTCTGTTGTCCATGCTCCATTATCTTCACTACCCAGGAAAGCACCAAGCACGAGCAGAACAACTCAGTTTCCCACTGCTCCATTACTCATGCCAACCCCGTGCCCATACTCTGGCACCCTGAAAAACAGCAGACAACTATTAAAAAAAGCAATCAGAACAAAATGAGGGAACATAATATTACGAGAAACACGAACGGCAGAGGGGGGACCAGCTATTATAAAAAAACAGAGAACATGATATTAGGGGAAATCATTCGAACAACCGGGGGGGGGAGGCTCAGTTTTTCAACAGGAACGGGTTCAAGCAAGAGGGAGAACAATAGCACCAGAAGGCAACAATTTGCACAAGTTTCCTCAGCAACCATTCGAATAACATGGGGGATCTTGACTATTTTTTTGAAATCAAAGCAATCGATGTAAGGGGTTCTTAACCATTTTCGAAATGGAAAAAGCAGTGTAAATCAAGGGTATTCTTCCCTTTATTTTTGAATGCACAGAAAGGAAAGCAATAGAAACGAATTAAAATCGGAAGTATCTCAATTCTTCTTTTGTTTTTGTTTTTTTACATGCATGTTCTTAAATCTAAAAAAAACCAAAAGCAGAATAAAAGGGTAGGAATTTTCGATCTAGTTTACCTTGTAGTGTTAGGGTAGTAGCCGGATAAGTACAGAGTCATCGTTGAAGGCCGCGGTGGTATCGTGGTTTAACAGTGAGATTGGATTTTGTTTTAGCCCTTTGGTTTTAGTTTATGTTGTGAGAGGTTTAGGGTTTATGTTTGTTTACGGGTGAGGTTAATGCTAGTGTGGCTCCTCACCAGAGTCGTAGAATGGCGGGAACCATAGAGGCTTTGGGGTTTAGGCTCTTCGTCGATGGCTATGGGAGAAAATGAAAGGAGAAGTAGATGTTAGGTTGGCTTGCGGCTAAAGCTGGTATGAATGATAACTAGGGTTTTAATTTTAGTTTAAGTAGGGTTATAAGCAAAGCATAAAACGGCGTCGTATAGGAGTTTAGGATTCCCCGTTCCCCGCTTGGGTTATTCTCTGTTTAGGTCATTCTAGTTTTATATTACATTTCATTTTAGTCCCTAATCGAATGTTTTCATGTTTTTAAATTTGTCCCGTTATCTTGTGCGCATTTAATTTCATCCTTAATTAGTCTTGTATTTAGTTTCTGTTGTTTAGACATTTCACTTTTAATTTTTGCATGTTTCGTTTTAGTCCTTAATTCGAATGTTTCTGTGTTTTTAATTTAGTTTCTTTATTTTAAGTGTGTTCAATTTTAGTCCTAAGTTTTGTTGTAGTAGAATCTTTGTTGTTTTAAACATTTGACCTTCGTGTTTTGCATATTACACTTTAGTCCTATGTATGTCTAGGGTTTATTCCAGTTTTAATCTTTCATGTTGGTGTTGCTTTATTTCAGTTTCATTGTTTACTCATATATTCATTTCAATTATTATTTTTTTATGTTTTAGATATTAAAATTCAGTTTAATATGATTTGGTCATTAGTTTAACATGTATAGTTTTTCTCATAGTTTGGTATGTTATGTTTTTATTTAAGTCTCATTAGTATGTTATGTATTAATATATATTAAGTAATGTTATTGCATGTTAATTTTTCATACATTATTTATTAATTAGATAATTTTTAATGTTGTATGTTAACCTCACGTGCATAACTCGAAATTATTACATAATTTGATTAAGGGTAATATCCTTTTAATTTAAAATTGTTTTAAGTGGGTTGTCTTAACTGATTAGATATCCGCTTTTGACGATTTTAAAGTAGAAGTATATCCCATTAGTGATACCTAAAAATTGATCCGTCATTTTAAAATTTGGGAATGGAAGAAAAACAAATGTTCGGTTATTTAAATTTATCGAGAAAATGTTGTTATAACTATTTAAGACCTGGTCTCTATATTTTTAAATAATCAAACATTCTTTATCTTTCTAAAGACTTGATAATTTTAATTTAATCTATTTTGGTGATTTTGAATATAATATGTTGTTGTGTTGTTGGGGATCATGAATCAAATTAAAAACGAATTTGTAAATTCCATTGCAAAGACATTAATTAATCGACGATGTACTGATTTAGGGCGCTGTGGGGGTGCAAATCCTTCCCCACACGTAATCGACTCCCGAACCCATTTTTGGTAATGCAGACCTCAATTTGTTGTTTTAATTAAAATTAATTTTTATTTAAAATAACAAAACATTTTGGGTGTCCGATCACACCCTAATCAAAGATCGGTGGCGACTATTTGAATCCGTGTTTTTTATCGTAAAAGAATTTCCAAATTTTCGAAACGAGAGGTTTTCTAAAATCGCATTTGTTTTTAACTAAAAATCAATCAAAGAAATAAATAATTAAAAGAAAATTCGGGTATGACACACGGCCCAACGGGTTTGGTCGTGACAATCAGAGTAGGGGATCATATGGGTTCAAGTTCCAGTTCTGGGTCATGGCACCAAACAAAGCCTATATATTTAGATGACTTATCATGTGCTCCATAACTAGGGATTGCAACGGGCCGAGTTCGAGCCGGGTATTGGTCTCCCCGTCCCCGTCCCCGTTTAAAAAATCGGTACTTATCCTCGTTTAAAGAATCGCGATGATTTAAACGGGGATCCCCATCGGGTAATCAGGGAAAACCGCGGGGAAACGGGTATCCCCGTTTAGCATAAACGTTTATTTAAACGGGTATCGGTAGGGTTGTTCATTCGGTGGCCGAACCGACCGAACTATCATTAACCGAATTAACCGAATTTTTTTTCTTTAACCGTTAATCGAACCAAATTTTTTTTCAAAAATATTAATCGAACCGAATAAATTTCGGTTAATTCGGTTAATTTTTGAATTAACCGAAATTTTTTAGAATTTTCGAATTTAATACTATAGAGCAGTTGTTGTTCCATTTGCTAGGGAAGAACGTGATGTTGGTATAGGTCCCGATGCTGATTTTAATATGGCTAATTCACATGCTTCGTTTTGTCAGAGGAACGTTAAAGCTTGTGTAATGGAGACAGCTTGTATGAGGTTATTGGAATGCGAGGTGAAAATGAGGGTTGATGTCGAAGAGACGAAGACAATATGCAAGTTGTATTGATTTTAAATTCTGCTGGACATAATTTCCAGCTTGCCAATGCTAGTGGTGGGCTTCAGGTGTGCAATGGTGTACTGGACGAGGACCCTGCAGCAAGTACACGTTCGTTGGAAGTGGCACAATACCACCAAACCAACCAGACTTTTCCCATTTAACTAGACAATGTTTGTCTATTAAAAGATATTAAAGGTTCACACGTGATTGCAAACAAGAAGTGTAAGCACTATTTTTACGATTAAAAGAAAAAAAGAATATTATGAGACAGCAAAAATTGAGGTAAATTCTAGAAATTGAAGCGGGGACGATGTTTTAAAGTGGGCAGTATGGGGTGAAAAAAATAATAAAAAATATTTAAGGGTTAATTTAAAATATGTTATTAATATTATATATAAAAAAATAATTATTTTTAATATTTATCGGGTCGGGTATCGGGACGGGTAATCAGGGCGGGGATTACCAAACCCATCCCCGTTATCATTCCCAAACCCGACCCGTTAAATTCAATTTTCAATTTTCCCTATCGAATTCAAATTTTTTTGCCATCCCTATCCATATCCCTAATAAACCACGTTGGCTGCAACTAAAAATCTATTTAGATTCGACAACTTAACCATTTTTAGGAACAACAAAGCTGTCAGTGCTGGCAAAAGGACAAGCAAATACAAAGCCTGCAACTTTCATTCATCGCTGTCCTCGGTATCATATTCACGTATTCATCCATAAAATTTTAAAATATTTACGAAATAAAATATTAAACATTTATAGTATTAATAATTAGTTAATTTAATAATATGAGATATTAAGTAAGATTAGAAATTTAAAATTTTGATATTGTAAATTAAATAAACTGTATTGAGAGAGCCATCCTCTTAAACAGACATTTACAATTCTTGGTCTATATAAAAAAATTACAACATTTTATAATGCCAGAATCCACTCAACATACCACGAAATCTATTGGCAGATAATTTCCTTACAAGTCTTTTGGCATCACAAACTTCAGCTTCAGCAAGTTTCTCTATGTTCTTTAGGTAACCAGAACTTGCAATTTTTCTTCTCCCACTCTTGCAATTTGTCAATGACATTAATATAGATAGCAATAGCTTTCTGTTACTACCTGAAATGCCTTCCTCTTGATCAAGCAATTGAAGAAGGAACCCTATGTTCTGATCATCTTGGACGAATCGTTTTCGGTTTTTGGAAACCGAGACCAAGCTCGAGAGTGCCTCAGTTGCCACCCTGCGCACTTCGTGTGACTTTGCATCGAGCAATTTCATGAGCTCGGGCATGAAACCGGCATCCCCCATTGATTTCTTAGCTTCTTCTGATGCACCACAAAGCCTAGATGTCACCTTTAGTGCCGATTCTTGAACCGAAACTTCGCCGTTGCATAAGAACAACAACAATCGATCGATGAAACCGTGATCCATCAACACATCGATGCTGTTTCGTGATGAAAAACATAGATTCTCAATTGCCCTTAATGATACTTCTCTTGTTTTCGAACAGGTAGCTGATTTCGGATCCAAATGGTGTACCAACACGCCGATCCCTCCTTCGCCGACGACCGTTTCACGAACCGATTCGTCGCCAGAAGCTATGTTTTGAAGGAACTCTATTGAATTTATCTGCACAATGTCGTCTTTCGATCTTGCGAGCTCGATGAACGTCGATATCGCTCCTCCCTCAACCATGAACCTCTTGATTTCTTCGATGCCGATGAGATTTCTCAACACTCCGCAAGCCGGACGGATCAATTCGCCACCGGAATCACCATTGGAACAAATTTTCAACAAAGCAGTCACCCCACCATGAGCCGAAACAGACCACGCATTGTCTGCATTAACAGTCAACTTTTGAAGACACTTTGCAGCATCTTCTTTACCCAAATCACTACCATTTTCAAGAACCCTAATCAAATTCCCGATAATCCCAGCTCTAACTAAAAACCCTTTACACAAATCAAACCCAGAGATTAAAAACACAATCTTTGAAGCCTGTTCTTGGATCTCCATCTCCGATGAATCAAGAGACTCCATTAAAACATACAAAAATTCACTATTTTCAACCACGATTTTAACATACCTTTCATCATCAGCCATTGCTTGATATAAACTACCCAAAGCTTGCCTTTTCATCTCTGTATCACCAATCTTTATCCTTGTCAACAAATCCCTTACATAGAACCTCATGTCTTCTTTGCAAGCACCAAGGCCTGGTTTTGAAACAACAATGGCGAAACCACTGCTCAAAATCCCAGCAGCGTAAATCCCAGAAATATTCTTCACATGCGAATCGAATTTCGCAACGATGACATCAAGGTCGCTTTGCATCAAGAGCTTCCCGTTATAAGAAAGTTCGACACATCTTCTTGCGAGATCATAACATTCGTTTACAGTGACCAAAATGGAAGAAAAATCACAGCTTGAGCCAGAGGTTTCAATGGCCATCAACCCATAACTCAACTCCTCAAGCTTCTTT
Organism: Hibiscus syriacus; assembly: GCF_006381635.1. Classification (NCBI taxonomy): domain Eukaryota; kingdom Viridiplantae; phylum Streptophyta; class Magnoliopsida; order Malvales; family Malvaceae; genus Hibiscus; species Hibiscus syriacus. The sequence continues at coordinate 78,961 of NW_024061899.1, forward strand.
CGAATAACTTGCCATTTAACATTGAAAACTTTGATTGAATGAGAAAGAGAAATCAAAGAAGATATATCCTCCATAACTTGCCTTGCTTTCTCTTCTTCACCCATTTTGCTGTTCTACTCACTAATATTAAACAAACCCCATTTTACTTTTGATGAAAGGAATCAAAGGAAAGGCATTGGCCGTATATCTATGGAGTTATCTCTTTGTTCTGCAGCTGAAAGTCTGAATCTTTTGGGGGATTGTGAAATAGAGACAAGTCAATAGGAAGAAGAGAAGGGCAATTCTGTCATGGTGAAAAGGTGGATGAAGCTCAGAATGTTGCGAGGTGGAAGAAGATATGATTAAAGGTAAAAAGTGCACACCAATGGACTTGCATTGGCTTTGGGTAGAGCTGAGTTATTATATATGTTCAGATTTCAGAATAAAAAATCCGGTAAAATCTTCAGCAGTTATGATGACAGCAAAGAATATCTAAGTTCGAGTTTAGAATCCAACTTCTACTACGACTTTAATGTTTGATCTAAATTAGTTAATCATTAAATTAATTGTTAAATACATAATAACATAAAACTATGAAAATACCCTCGAAACAAGACAATTGCTATGTCTAATTCTATGATAGGACTTTCGTTACCAGACAAAATGTCCCCCATTGTCATGTAACTATGGGTCACGGATCAATATTTTAAGAAATCTTGCCACGACAACTTATGTTTAATTTACACCCAAGTCTATGGGATTTGATTAAATAGTTAGGAAAATTATACGACGTTCGTTGAACATTATTAATAATGAGCACCATCGAACACTGTTAATTTAATTTAAAAAATTTAAAGTTGTAAAGGGCTCAACATATAATTATAAATTAATTGAACATCTAACGTTAAATTTTAAAATAAAATATTAATTACATTGTTTTCCATAATCATTTTTTAACAATAATTGGATCAAATATCAACTCCTAAATTAAACAACCCTAAATATTTTTTCATTATTTAAAAATTTATCTTTAAATTTTTAATTAATTTACAATTATATGCTGAGCCCTTTAAAATTTTAAATTTTTATAAATTTATAAATTTTTCAACGGTATTCATTGTTAGTGGTGCTCAACGGTGCTCGTCAAGCATAGCAGACCAATCCAAATAATTATATTTAACTTCTTCTTTTTTAATTAACAAAACTATGAAGGTTGTCTTCCTGCATTAACGTCGACACCAAAGTAGGCGGGTGATCAAAGTAGTGCAGGCTAAAAGGTTCCGACCAAGAAAGTTTTTCCATAGCATCCGCAACTCTATTGCCGTCACGTAAAACATGAGAGAAATGGATGGGCCATTGCCACGAAGTAGTTTCCATCAAATGAGGGACCATATGTGAGCTTCCCACCACGTTCTTTCCGCGCTGAAGTAAATCAAAGGCTTCCCTGCCGTCCGTTTCAACGATAACCTATTTTAGTCCCATCTCCCAGGCTATATTCAAGCCCTTGTAGATGCCTCTGAGCTCAACATCGAGGATTAAACAACAACCAATCGATCGTGAGAATCTTTTAACCTAATTACTGGTTGAATCTCTCATGATTCCTCCACAAGCAGCCAACCCAGATGAAGGTATATGTGTTCCATCAACATTGATTATAACCCAACCCGGTCCAGGCGGTTTTCAAGTCCTGTTATGCTGCGACATCCGCTGGTGGCCAGGTCTGGAAATTACATTCAATTCACGTGCATTCCGCGTCTCCATGCACATTCAGCTGCTACGTTGTGTAATACTTTCAGTTTCCGTTAAGTCTGGTTCGAATATGGATTTATTCCGACGAGTTCATAGACACCAAAGGATCAAACCAAACATAATCTCTCAGCTCTCACCATTTAGCAGTGGGAAGTAATTCGGATTCTGCAGATTAGTTCAGATCCATTTTCTTATATCCATATCAAGAAATTCCTCCAGACGGTCGGGTTTGATTAAGTCCAAGTCCCATAGGCAGCATCACACCCCCGGAAAATATGTGATATTGATTCCTTTTGGGCACCACAGTATTCACAACAAGGGATGTCTGCAATATGTCTTCGAGTCATTTACACATTATTCATCAAACAATCGCATAAATTAAAATTAAGATTAACAATCATAATCATAAATTAAGCATATAATTAAGACAATTTCATATAATCATTTAAACAAAAACTAGTAACTTAAGATCATATAAGAATCATATAAGAAAAAATAAAAAAAAAATCTAATAAAAAAACTTAAACAATGATAAATATAAAAAAATCTAATTGCATTGAAAAACAAATCTCAAAAGGAGATCAAGCTACTGAAAGACCATAGACAAACTACAAACCAAACTTGAGATGAAAAACTATTCATGAAGGCAAATTGGGTATCCAAAGCATGGAAGATCAACAACAACAAAAACAAATAAATGTCATATTGATCAGTCGTGACAATGTCAAATCAATCGTTAAAAAAATAAATAAAGGTCAAACAACTTAAAAACATACCAAAAGACAAAAAAATATACCATAAACACATTAACAAGTGTCATACAATCAAATTTATTAAAAATAAAATAAAAATGTGATATAAGAAATATATATATATAATAAAAAAGTAAAATTATCAAATTAACATTAAAGTTGATATCACCCTCGATCGATAAAGAAAAAAAAACGAATGAATAGCACAACAATCTTTAGGGAGAATATATAAATAGGAAAATATATAAGGTTTGCATATTTTTTATAAATTAGATCAATTCTTTAATTGTTTAGGTGATGACAACATCGATTTTGACGTTAATCATCGATTATTATTTTCTTTAAATAGAATAACATTATTTTAGTTATATATTTTCTTCTGTATTTGTGGTATGTTTTTCTTTGTTTTTATTATATGTTTTTATGTATTCTTTCTCGGTCGATTGATCCTTTTTGTTTTATGTTTTCTCGGGGTTGGATTTAACGACGCCACGACTGATTAAGATGGCACTTATTTATAATCGTGTTGATCTTCCTTGTTATAGACCTTCATATTAAATTTAGATACGCGATTTTACATTCGTAGATAATTTATCAAGATTCGACTTTAATTTATGGCTCCCTATAATCTTTCAATAACTTAATTGCCTTGTATCAATGTTATTGAGAAATGTCAAACATTATATATTTAGTTTATATTAATAGTTATAAATCTTTATTATAATTTTAGATATTTTACTTTTTGTTAATAATATAAGAATAACTGTTTTTTTCTAGAAATATATATACTATTTTGCATGGTTTTCAGAACTGGACCGGTTAGCGGACCGGTCATGTTATCGGTTCACTGGTTCAACCGGTCGAACCAGTTGGAAGAACCAGACGACGTCATAATTATTTAAAAAATTAAATAAAAATACCAAAAATATTTAATAAAAAATAATTTTGTATATCACAAGTCATATTCAAAGCAAGTCATAACATATATAAGTTAAAAACCATAAAATCAAGTGAAACAAAATGATTCAAATTAACTAAAACATAATATTTAAGGTAAAACATATTAAATAATAAATATAATTATATAACTATAATTAAAAAATAAATTTGGGGCTAAAAAAATCATAAAAAAATGATATTGTTTGGTTTAATTTTTTTAAAAAAACAATCTCACATGGCTAAGAAACATAGAAGAGCATCCCAACTAACTTTTATAAATAATAGAGGTAATTTGGCATTCAAAATCATTGAGCCTTTTGGTGAGCATAGAGTGAATTATTCTTTCACTCCAATCAAGCTCGAATTTTAGGCTTCAATCGAGCTTCTAAATTTTTTTTTAGTTCAAGTCTTTTCGAGTTCAAGTTTCAATATTATATTTCGAGTTCGAGTTGAACTTAATAATTTTTAGTTTGTGAGTTTGAGTCGAGTTGAGCTTACTTTTAAAGTTTTAGTCAAGCTTAGCATTACTCGAGTTCGACTTGGCTCGTTTAACAAACGACGTCGTTTGGTTTAATTTTTTTTAAATAAAATTGGCGGTTTTTTCCGGGTTTTCCCGGTTTTTCCGGTTTTCAGCCGATCCGGTTCGAACGGTTCAGCGGTTCCGGCCGGTTCACTAGTATTGGTTCAACCGATGTAGTTTGAACCAGATTAGACAACGGTTCCCGGTTGAACCGGCCGGTCAGATTCGGTTTTCACTGCTATTTTGGCACAGAATTGGAAAGGGTGCACTTTATAATTCTCTACTGAAATAATTGGTCTAATTCAAGTTAAACATGTGATTAAATCCTTTAATTTTAATTGAGATAAATATCAAAATTATACAGGAACTTTCATCAAACATACAATGCATTATATAAAGTTAAACATGAGACCTCAAATTCCAGAGACCTCAACCTAACTATTAAGACAAAGACCTCATTATATACTTGTATAATGTTTTTGGCAGGCTCAGGTCAATAACAATGTGTATTATTACTACTGATGTGTTAATAATATGGAATGTTCATTAACAATAATGATTATAGTATTTACAAAATAATTAAATTCTATATTATCACTTTCATCTACAATAAAGCGATGTAGGACATTTTTGTTCACTCGTGGTAAAGTTGTTTGTTTTCTTTACAAAAGTCAATGTTGATATAGGGCCATGGAGGCCCTAAAACTCTAAGATAACATAATGTTTGTGTTTTTTAATGCCATGAGAGGCGTTAGGTACAAACACATTGTGTGCAAAAGCAAGAAAGATAAGACCTTTTAAGTGGGGCAGATGGGGAAAATTCCAAACATATGCAAACTTACATAGTGCCTTTGCTTCAAAGATGGTATAGGTAATAAGTAGGAGTATAATTGAAGTTCATCGTCTACTCTAAAGCAAGGAGATAGAAGTGTTGGAAAAAAAAAGGGTGAATTATTTGATGAATTTAATCTTTATATTAAATCCACAGTCCTTTTAAATATTACAAATTAAAAGGTATTATTTAGTTTGAATATTAATATGATAATTACTCTTTGAATATATGTAAATTTAAAAAAGTATTTGTTACCTTTTTTTAATTTTAAATATTAAAGATAACTATATACTTTTGTATATTTCAAATTAAAATAATATTCATTTGTTTTGAATAACAAAAAGAGGATAATTTGTTTAATATTTTAAATTTAAAAGATATTATTATATGTTTAAATTTAGAAAAGAGATTTAGTTAGAGTAAACTCTCTTGAAAATCCCCTATAAATACTGGGAAACTTGTTAGGTTTTTCATATCTCAAAATTCAAGAAGTTTTCTTCTCTTGAAAAATATTTTCTCTCATTCTCATAAAATATTTTGTTTATCCCTTAGTTTTTCGATGATAGTCGAAGGTAAGGAAAGTTCGTGATCCCTGTTGTGCTACTATAGCTGATCATCTAGTTGTTGTACCCATAAGAATGATACTCGCAATTGCCACTTTGCGAAATCTAGAAGTGCATCAAATGGATGTTAAAACAACTTTCCTAAATGGAGACATTGACGAAGAAATTTATATAAAACAACCTGAGAGTCATGTAGTTCTAGGTCAAGAAATGAAAGTTTGTATATTGGTGAAGTCTTTTTATGGACTTAAACAAGCACCGAAACAATGACATGAGAAGTTTGATATTGTCATGATGACAAATGACTTTAAAATAAATGTGTGACAAGTGTGTATATGCCAAAACTACAAACATAGAATATGTTATTCTATGCTTGTATGTTAATGACATACTCATTGTTGGGAGTAATAATGAAAAAGTAAAATGTACCAAAGATATGTTAAATTCAAGATTTTATATGAAAGGCATGGGATTGGCTGAGACGATTCTGGGCATCCAAATTAAAAGGTCATTTAAAGGCCTTATTTTAACACAGTCACACTAAGTGGATAAGATCCTTGATAAATTTGACAAGGATGATTCTGGTATAGTCATAACTACAATAGACTCATGTTCACATTTGTCTAAAAATCAAGGTGAAAGTGTTCACCAGGTGGAATATGCAAGGGTTATATGCAGCTTAATGTATCTCATGAGTTGTACGATACCAAACATCGCTTTTACTGTGAGCAGCAATCTAAACATATTCATTAGCAATCCAGGTGAAAATCACTGGAAAGAGATAAAAATGATACTAAGATATCTTAGATATATTTGAGATTATGTGTTGCGTTATTTCATAGATCCTACAGTCTTAGAAAGATCCTACAGTCTTAGAAGGATACTCTGATGTTAGTTGGATATCTGATATTCAAGATGCCAAAGGTACAAGTGAATATGTATTCACTTTTGGAGGAGTTGTTTCTTAGAAATCCTAAAGACAAACGATTATAACTATATCCATAATAGAATCCGGGTATGTAGCTCGAGACAAATCTTGAGAAGAAACATAATGACGTGGGAACTTTCTTGAGGATATTTCAGAATTCAAGAAGTTTTCTTCTTTTGAAAAATATTTTCTTTCATTCTTAGAAAATATTTTTTTGTTTAGTTTTTCCAGTCATAGTCAAAGGCAAGTAAAGTTCGTGATCTCTACTATTGTGCTACTGTAGCCGATCGTCTAGTTGTTGTATCTTGTGAGACAAACAACCAAAAGATATCGAGCAACAAAGAGTGACCAAAAATTTATCTTAAGAAAATTGTGTAACGACAGACCTCAACTAATTCAGATCGATAGATTAAATATAAAAAAGTATTTTATTTCCTTTCTAAATCTCTTTTATTTTGAAGAATTTGATTTCTTTTTTTCTTTTACTTTTTCTTAGGTTCCAATTTAGTCTCTGATTGTTACTTTGGTTAATAAGAAGCGTTGTAAGGACCCAGAAGCGAATCAATTGTTTGATCAAAATACAAAGGGCAAGAAACATATGAAACTAGTCATACAATTACTACCACAAACTCAAGCACCCATTTCCTAATGTTTTTTTTTTCTATATAAAGCTTCCATCATATAGTTTCAAGTCTGCAATGCCTTTGTCTTCATGCTCCTTTCTCCATGGTAGAGGGAAAAGCAATTGTAGGTGAGACCGACATGCTCAAGAGTCAAGACAATGCAGAAGGATGCACTTCACCTAGCTGCAAAGATTCTTGACATCTTAGAAGCCACTGAATCAACTGATATAGTCCAATTTATAAAAAAAAATGGTTAGGGATCTAAGTTATCGTTTACAGGAACATGGTATGAGGCATTGGATTCATGAGAAACTAAAAACAGTGTGCATCTTGCTGTCTGTTCTGTGTGCAGGATTTTGACAGGGGGTATCGACCTGGGTGGCAATGTGATGCAGTGACAGATTTTAGTTCGTTTGTGACGCCCAACCATGGCTGCATCATACACTTCTGCATTGGCAGTTTCACGATCTAGCTCTTCAGGGGTGCAGTAAATCAAGCACGCGAGGCAAATTTGTTCCCGACGTTAGCGGCTTTAGAGGCTTAGACTGTCCAAAGTTTAATGATTTTCTGTTTGCCTGGTACCTTAAAAAAGGAAGAAACAGGGTCGAAAATCAGTTCTAAGTTCTGCAAATCGCCATGCATAGTATTAATGAATAAAGACAAACACGTTTCTGAAAGAGAGCACATGTTTCTGAAAGAGAGAGATTACCAACCATTTCAGAGAGTAAGGACAGATCGCGGGGCATCCCTCCTTGGGCCTGCAATCGAACGATAAACATAGACTTTATCAGCTTGACTATCATCACTTCCATCCTCCTTCATTACCTCAATATTCAACCGAGGCATCTCCCTCGCAAGTAGCCTACAACCATTCATTGTCACATTGCAGGCCGACATCCAAAGTGACCTCATAGATTCGTATTTCTCCAAACCCGACAGCAGTGCTGCGTTTCCGAACGGACAGTCTCTTATCTCGAGTTTCCTTAGTTTTGGACAACCACCCAGAACACATTGCATCCCCCAGTCACTGCTGCCGGCAAAAGCCACTGAAAGCGTCTCTAAGTTCTTAGCATATCTACCGATATACTCAAATGTCCGATCAGTTAAGCGACCTGAAACTGAAAGCCTCTGAAGTTTAGTGCAGGTTTTAACCACAGCACCAAAAGCTTCATCCATAGGTTCATTTGTGAGATGATCCGGTTGACCTGGGTTCATTATGCATAATCGGAAATGCGTAAAATCGGGGCAGTTCTGTACAATGGTTGCTACAGCAGCATTTGTCATTTGACGACAGAAATAGAGGACATAATGGAGTCTTGGGCAACCAAAAGACACGGCCACAAACCCAGCGTCAGTGACTCCATGTACAATTTCATCATCAAACGGATCAGCAGGGAAAACTCGCAGTTCCTCGAGCAAAGGGCAGTTCAATCCAACGGCTTCCAGTCCTTTGTCTTCGACCGTGTCCAAGACCTATAACAAAAGAAAATTTTACAAAGTTCAGCTCACCACAATTGTTTTGCTCAAACAACAGAGAAAAAGGAAAGACTCGAATGAAAGGAGTCTTCTTACCCATAGGTGTTTAAGTCGTCGACGGTGAGGAAGAAGCTTAGCCAGTTCAAGACTTTGCAAAGCAGCATAGCTCAAGTTCAAGAACGTTAGATGCGTGCATGCAGGGTACAAGGCCGGGAGATATATGCCCTTGGCATCCCACAGACCAGATAGCGTATGCATATTCTTGCAATTGCTTAATGCGCTTTCGAGCTCTTCGTATTCACGGACAATAAGTTCCTGCGAGAATGAACCCGTACCGAGCTCAGCTAATCGAGGGGCATTAACAAGAAGTCTCTGTAATTGTTCCAAGGACACGCTCCGGTTCAACTTTAAGACCCTCATCGACTTGCACCTACCGACGAGCTTTTCAAGCGCATCGAAATTAATATCGCTAGTCAAGTTGGCAAAGTTGAGAACTTCCAACGACGTGAAGCTCTCCGGGAAGCAGCTCAACCAACTACCTCCTATATCATCAATGTCATTCTCCTGTATGTCAAGCTCAGTCAAGTTCCTGCAACCGAAAATCGGAAGTTAGAAACCGAAATTTGGAGCAGACTCAACAATGCTCAAAACATTAACATGTCTACAGGTAAATTAGCAGTACGAAACCAAGTAGGTGGATTTGTTCATCGATCATTCCTAAAGAACAGATAAAAGATGTAAATTCTTCCAACCGATGAGAATAGGCATATCAGGGAAGGATATGCCCACAATAAATGCATAATAAAAGCTTCAATGTCACATCAAATTAAAAGGAGGACAAAGAAAGTGAAAGCATTGGGAAAGTAGGAGCTGTTTCATTTCTAGTTTCCACTAAAATTACTTATCATTCCTCTCTTAAAGGATAAGAAATATTAAAATCTTAAAAATTATAAAATAGAAATTTTAATAAACTTAAACGGATAATCACTTGTAAATATTTATCTTCTGATTAAAAAATAAATATTTTTCTAAACAAAGTATACTACCTTAGGAAAAGGAGACTTCCATCAATCTTATGTTTCATCTCAAGTAGAAATTAGTTGTATAAGTTTGGGTTTCAGAGTTTGAATTTTGTTATTGTAAATAAAATAAATTAATATTAGATTATTATTCTATTAATAATATTCCATCTGAATTAATTGAAGAAATATCAATAGTTAACCTAAAAAAATCTACTTTACATCACTAATGAAGTTAGAAGAGAAAAATTAGATCAATGGATTGAATACTTATTAACAGCCATAACTGTACCGTAAAAGTAGAAGTATTTTCTATTTTACCATGTAATTTCCCAATAATGAAAAACGACATCGATAATAAGACTTTCATAGGAAATGATACTTGAAAATCACAGGAAATTGTCACATCCCAAGAAATAAACATACAAAAACTGAAAAAGGAAGATTTTTTCAACGATTTCCATCACTGGAAAATGAAAAAGAATGGATTTTTGAAGTATAATTAGTGACGAACTTACTTGCAATGAGTGGCAATGGCGGCGAGTCCGTTAGTGCTAAAACCGTCGCAGCTTAAAAGAGAAAGAGCTTTGAAGTTAGGAAAAGACACGGCGAGGAACTCCAAGCTTTGGTCGTTGATCGCCATTCGCTTGAGCCTAAGCTCTTCGAGGAACGGATACTTGGCCGCGAAAACGACCAGCCACGCGTGGATATTGGCGCCCCAGTTTTCCGGCACCAGGTTGAAATCGGAAAATCGAGGCTTCCCCTTCAACGTCACGCTCCTGATTCTCGAGAACCGCCGCACGACGATCTCCTGTGAAACGGAGTAACAGTTCCCGATGAAAACGTTGGTTCTCGACCACCGTTCCGCGTGATACCAGTCCTTGCAAACCAAAGAGGCGGAGCTCCGGTCCCTGTGAGATTTCAAACGTGACAGAACTCGCTCCAGCACTTCGTCGGGAAATGAGGACCAGTGAGCTGACTGGTCCGAGTTCACCGAGTCCTTCGACCTCTTAAGCTCGAATGATTCCATTTCAACGATGAAGATTCAAGCTTTAAAGCCGGGCACCCAATAACCCGAACCGGAGATCCAAACTGAAAATGAAAGCGTTCTCTCTCTTTTTCGCAGATTATAATTGTAAAAGGCTTTGATTTGTGAACTACCGGCAAAACTTTCGAGATAATGTTCTCGAATTTTTTATTTAACGATATAACGTATTCTCAAGATTAATTTTTTAAATAGGACGAATTGCACAGTGTTGGCCGTAGGTCGTCATGCCTTCCGGGCAACCTTCGACGTGGCAGCTTCCCAGCATAGGTCGTCATGCCCTCCGGGCGACCTTGTCCTACGCCCTGCTCCCCGCTGCATGCTCGCCTGCTCCCCACTGCATGCAGGTGACCTCTTCCGACGTGCATGTCAACCTCTTCCGACATGCATGGCGCATGCAAAGCTTCATCCTCTCACCACAGCTCGTAGCAAAACTTCATCCTCTCGCCACAGCTCGTATAGAACACTTTTGTCGTGATTTCATTGTTGCATGCATGAGGGAGACAGGGGTGAGGGAGGCAGAGCCACCTTTGTCGTGATTTCAGCAGAATCACGGAAGAGTTCGAGCCGCTCGCATGGCGAACTACAAGGTCGCACCGAGTGTATGGCGACCTATAATCTCGTTTGGCTTGCATGGCGACCAATCCATGCATTGTATAATTCACACCATTTGAACAATTATTTCTTGGACAACATTATTACGTGAATTATTTTTTTTCACAGCAATATCTCGTGAGTTTTGCCGTGAATGAGCTAACGAAGAAGGTAAAGCAACATCTTGCGTATTATGGTAAAAGGAGAGGAAATATATAAATAAATCAGTTTAAGAAAAAAGTTCAAGCTTTTTTATTATTTTATTGTTTTATTTAATAATCGCTGATTACATTATTCTAATAATATAATATATCGGCTGAATTTACGAGATAATGTTGTGAGAAAAAAAATCACGAGATAACGCATTCCAACAATTAATTGTTGAGATAAGGTGTTTGCTACAGTTCGAATATAGATCGTCAGGTGATCTGGGCGACCAATGAAGGTCGCCAGGTGGTCTGGGCGACCAATGAAGGTCGCCATGTATGTTGGGCGTAATGCGTTTGGGTTTGGGTTGTTTCACAAACAAAATGTAGTGTTCTCATCTTAGTCAAACACTAGTTGTTTGGGTTAAATGCAAATTTGGTCCTCACAACTTTACACTCTCATACGCGTGTTTTAATATTTAGGGGATAATAGCATTTTCGGTCCCCTATGCTTTGTAATCTATTTGTTTAATCATTTAGTGACATTTTTAATGTTTTGTTTCAGGCATGTATATTTTAATAATTATATTTTAGTCACTAGTTGTTTATTCTGTCAAGTTTGTGTATGCTTCATTTTGATCATAATATTTTTAGCTATTTCATTTTAATCACTGATTTCATGTGTTTTATATATTTTCCTTAATTTTCAAAATTGGCCATGAAATTTGTAAACATGTTATTTTAGCCACTGTTTAGTATTTATGTTTAATTATAATTTAGTCATACATGTTTCTTGTTTATCCTATTTTAGTATGTATTTATTTCTCCCTACCAACGATATTATTTTGCAAATTTTTCCAATATAAAATAAAACTAAATAAAACTAAAAAATAGTGAAAAATACTCGAAATAAATAAACGTAGAACAAATAAAAATTATTGAATACAAAACAAGATATCCCAATAATCAATTTTAAAATAAATACATACTAAAATAGGATAAACAAGAAACATGTATGACTAAATTATAATTGTTTGTGACTAAAATAAATACATGTATGAGAGTGCAAAGTTATGAGGACCAAATTTGCATTTAACCCAAACAATTATTGTTTGACTAGGAAGAGATAACACTACATTTTGTTTCTCCCAAACTCAAACGGCATGGCGCCCAGACCACCTGGCGACCTTCATTGGTCCCCAGATCACCTGGCGATCTATATTCGACCTGTAGCAAACACCCTATCTCAACAATTAATTGTTGGAAAGCGTTACCTCGTGATTTTTTTTTCTCACAACATTATCTCGTAAATTCAGCCTAATATATCGCTCGTTAAATTTAAAAGTGAGCTGCAATTATTGATTTTATTATTTAAATATAGTGATTATATAAATTATTTATTGATATAACATGCATTAAAGATTATTTAGATATATATATTATTTCCGTCTCATAAAAAAGTGTTTTTATTAAAATTTTAAAAGTTAATTTTTAAATTTTAATTTTTTATTTGAATTATTTTAAATAATTAAATTTTATAAGATATATATTTAAAAGTTATTGTATTGAAGACTTTTTAGAATATATTTTTCTATATTTTTAACAATAATAAATTTTAAAAATTAATAACAAATAATTTTAATGAGAAAAAAAATAGTTATTTTTCCTGATTAGATTGAATGAAAATTTCTTCAAACACATATTTTAGAATTTATATAATGAATCTTTATTATATATGTTATCTCATTCAGTAAATTTTTAGAGTTGATTGTATCATATGTTCTCAAATTATAATATTTATTTTAAATTGGTATCTAAACTTCAAAAATATTTGATGCCATCCTTAAACTATTACTATAATTCTAAATTAATCCTTAAACTTTTGAATAGTTCAATTTCATCTCTAAACTATTGCTTTCATTCTATATTGATCCCATAACTTTTTGAGCATTCCAATTTCATCCCAAACTATATATATATTCTTATCATATCCCTTGTTAATAAAATCGTTAGGCCAAGTTATATTATTGTATGTTTGAAAAAATAAAATTTAAATTAAATTATGGTTGAAACTAATCACATATTTGGATGAATTCAGGGGTGACGTTGGCATATTTAAAATTTTAGGGACTAATTTAGAAAGAGGGTCATGGTGTAGGGATAAATTAGAATGTTCAAAAGGTTAAGGACTAATTTAAAATGAAAGTCATAGTTTGGTGATGAAATTGAAGCATTTAAAAATTTAAAGACTAATTTAGAATGTAAGTCACATTAAAAACACGATTGATCAGAATCTTTTAAATACTTAAAATTTAAATTCGTTGAATTTTGAGACACTCGAGCCATTTCTTACCGCAAATCACAATGAAAATACAGATTATAAAATAATTAAATTAAATCTTTAAAATCTGAGTAGACTTTGACATTGTGAATCTATCGAAAATAATGACGATAATAATTTTATTGAAGAGTGATTAATATGAAAAAAGTCGACATAATAATATGAAATTCATTCACGCAAGTTACATGCACGATGATTGTTCGGATGTCCTAAAATTCAATGAATTTCAAATTAAAATTCTCAAATTGATCATATTTTTCACATAAATTAATATATTTACTCACTTAAATGTCATATAAGATAAAAGACTTCTAATAAAACACAACCTAACGTATTTTTTCCAGAGATAAATTGTGATTATTCTAAATAATTAGAAAATATTTACATAATAAAACCGTAATCATTTCATTTTTTAAGTAAGTTGTAAGATTTTTAAAATATTATTAACTACTATTACGGAACACTAATAAAGGTGATTTTTTAAAATAATTTTAATCTTTTAACTACTAGTATCGTTTGTATATCTTTTTATAATACAAATTTCTGAATAAAATTATAACGTTGTGTTAATTATTATGGAAATTATTATTATACTCTTTTAATATCTGTTCACTCCACCTTAGCTGAAGTGGACGTGGATATGGGCTTCGACAAGATATTAGCCCGCCATTCCTAACGTACGCCTAAGTACATTACGCGCGCAGCCTATTATCTTTTGCCTTGTAAGCCATTAACCATGTACATTCCAGTCGCGTTGGGGTTTTAGGGGACGTTGTGCGCTACAGTGGGCGTAGTGGGAAATTACTATGGTTAGTTGATATTTTTCTTCATTATCATAATATAAATTTAATTTTTCATATTTATATTTTTATTAATTTAATCATGTTTTAAATTAAATTAAAACTCTTGATATTATAAAAATATTAAACTAGTTTAATAAAATTATTTTTTTGACCAGTTTTAAATCTATTGTAATAGCCTACTCTATATTGACCCGATCCAAAAATTAACCGATTTAATATTAATCCGATCTGGAAAAAAACTGATCCAATAATCACCCGACCCGATCTAATTCACCGTACACCCGAATTAGATCCGAACCAGATTCGATCCGAGCAAAATTAAACTGAATTTAATCTAGACCTAAAATTACCCGACTTGAAATGACCCGACCCAAATCCAATCCGAATGAATTATTTGCCACCACTGAATATATCTAAATAATTTAAGAAAATTATAAGATAAATACAAGTTTAAATTATTATTTTTAATTATTGACAACCTATTCTTTAAATAGCTATTTAAACTTATAGAAAAAATATATTTATTTTTATAATTAAAATTATTTAATAAATTTCATTTGAGAATATATATATATGATCACAAATTCATAATTGGTATTCAACACATGAGGAGAAGTCAAAGGATAGAATCTCAACAAAAACAAAACACAAGGCAAGTCCAACTCTATAATGCAATTATGCAAGCTCCATTATTAATTATCATCGTCATCATCGATCTTTTTCAAAATAATATGAATTTGTACTGATAAAATAATTTCAAAGAAATTTTAATATACCTTTTTAACATTTTTCATTTAATATACCATCATTCGAAGGTAGAATTATGCCAATAATCCGAGCAGATTAACTATTTGGCCTAATAAACCAATCCCATTTTTAATTTGTGAAATACAATATTTGTTATAGTGCATGATATTATATTTTAATGAATCAAGGTCTATAGTCCCTATGAGACCTAATTATTTAATATATTTCATGGAAGTTGTCATGTTCACATGACAAGTTTCATTAAAATATATTATTTTTAAATGAGAAAATAACTTCAGTGACCAAAAATCTCAGATAATATACGATTTTGACCAACTTTTTTTGGATTTGCGCAAATGACCAACAAAATCGCAATGCGATCTCTAATTCGCATTGCGAATATGCAAATTTTTGCGATAGTTGAAAATCGCGTTGCGATTTTCCATTTCGCGTTGCGATAGTCTACAGTTGTCGTTGCGCTTTTCCAAATTCGTTGAAAACCACGACCACGACCACGACCACGAGACGAGACGAGACGAGACGAGACGAGACGGCGGCGGCGGCGGCGCGCGAGAGTCCCCCTTGTTCTCTATCACTCAACAAGGAAGTGAGAAAGCAAAGCCTTAAATACTATTCCCAATAGTATTTCCAATACTATGTGGGATTTGAGCATTACCAACACTTGTTCCCAATACTATGTGGGATTGAGCCTTAAATAGTGATATTATTTTTGAATGTTTTGCTTAAAATTGCAATAATCGCGATTGATTGTAGTTGACTTTTAATTATGACATATTTAATCGATAATACTAATGCAATTGGTTGCTAATTCAGTTGTTTAAGGTGCATGATTGTTAATTGTTTCCTGAATAATCACATTGTATTGGAAACAAGTGTTGGTAATGCTCAATCCCACATAGTATTGGAAACACTATTGGGAATGGTATTTAAGGCTTGGCTTTCCCACTTCTTGTTGAGTGATAGAGAACAAGGGGACTCTCGCGCGCCGCCGCCGCGCCGTTCGTCGTCTCGGTCGGGTCGGGTCGGGTCGTGGTCGTGGTCGTGGTCGTGGTAATACGTGTCTTCGACACGTCCGCGGATACTATCTTTTTAGAGAAAATTCTTAAGAAAAAAAATCTTTTTTTAACTATCGCAACGAATTTGGAAAATCATAACGACAACTGTAGACTATCGCAACAACAACTGTAGACTATCGCAACGCGAAATGCAATGCGAATTTGCGATAGTGGAGATCGCATTGTGATTTTGTTGGTCATTTTCGCAAATCCAAAAAAAGTTGGTCAAAATCGTATATTATCTGGGATTTTTGGTCACTGAGGTTATTTTCTCTTTTTAAATTTACAATAATATAAAATAATTATAAATTTATTTTTTAAAATTCACGAGACTCATAATGTGGGCGTAACGAGTTCTGTTTAGATTTAAAAATTGTAGTCGTTAAGTAAACGTTGGACAACATATAGATTCTAACGGCCATAAACAACTAGTCCATAGAACTCGTCAAGTCAGTGTGACGAGTTGCATGAACTAGCCGTTTATGGCTGTTGGAATTTGACTTATAAATAGGGTTTGAGAATTTAAGGTATGTATTATGATTTATTGAGAAGAAAAATAGTTTATTGAGAAAAAAGTTTATGTTTTTTGAAGATTTTACGGTAAAATTTCTACACGATAACAAATATTACATCTTGATAATGTCTATATTTCATCGATTGAACTGACTTCGGTAAGATTTATTTCTTATATTTTTAAAGTTCAAATTATAATATTAATGTTGTTGTTTTGAAAATTGTATTAAATGTTTTAATTTGAAAGTTTATGAAGAAAAACGAGACGTCTTCATCGAGGAATGAAAAATGCACCGTCACATAAGTGAACTGTTATTTATCTACAACAATCTGGATTGTATCCTACCATATTTCTTCGTGGTTTAAGGGTGGTGCCTGCACTAATTTCAGCGTTGACTGAACGTTGGAGACCTGAAACTCATACGTTAATTTTCCTTGGGTGAAGCGACAATTACTTGGAAGATGTAACTTACCAACTTGGTGTTCTGATAAATGGTGCAACATTGAGAAATACGCTATCGTCAAATGTCGTAGATGGGTATTGAATATTGATGACATGTTTGGAGAGTGAATTTCAAGTAGATAAGCGTTCTGTCGAGGAAGAGGTCATGTATGTAGCCTGAACATATCTTCTCCAACTGATTGGAGGGATATTGTATCGGATAAATTCGAGAATTTGGTGCACGCTCAATATTTTTCGTAATGAAAATTTTTGGTGAATGACTTCAATATAGTTGGGGTTATGCGATATTGGCATTTTTATACCGTAGACTTGTAATGCTACAATAGTGGAAAAGTGTTAAAGAGCGGATGTAACTAGTTGTCTAGTCTTATTGCAATTGTGGGTATGATACTACTTTTTGTTTTTTACGCCAATATAATACTCTAGTCTTGTTTTCACTCGTTATAAGGTAATTTCTTAAATTTATTTGAGTAAATTTATATTATTAACATGTTTAGAAATTTTTGTGGAAAACAATCATAGAAAATAATCGTTTTCTCTTTAGATAGTTGGATTATGTTCTAGAGATTTGGGATTTCTTAGAGATTCTTATTGGTTTGATTTTTGATTAGGTCACAATGGATTCTTATTGATCGTGGAGGGATATGGATTGGAAGAGCCTATTCTCTGGTGCGACATAATAGTCTTTGGATTTTTCTCCCATCGGAGATTTGCGAGGGTTTGACGACGATCAATATGATGTCTACAGTGATTGAAGAGGGTATCTGAGTGGAAGCAATCGTTGGTTGGACAGTTTATTTGGTCAACTCTCAATTTTGGATCAATGCAGAAGATATGAAGATAATATGGGGAAGTCTTCGATGGTCATGGTTAGTCTCGCTGGGTTTAACCTATATGTGTTCACTTTTGCTGATGAAACTAGTAGAGATTGAGTTCTAGAAAATGGTTCATGGCACATTCAACATAAACTAATAGTGCTTAGAAATGCAAACCCAATTTGAATAGGCATAATTTTGACTTAGCAAGGATGCCACTGGGTTTAACCGTTTAACGTTCATTGGAGTTATACTCTAAGAAGGGACTTAATTGTATAACAAGTACCTTGGGAGTTCCTTTTTATATGGACTCTATTACGACTCTGAGGAGAGATTGGAGTTTGCCAAATTGTGTGTTGAAGTGGAGGCTGATGCTCGATTGGCTAAGACAATAGCTATAAAGATGTGTGATAACACCACTGGAATGGTAAAAGTTGTTATTCTATGATTGTCATCTTATGTGCCAAGTGTAAGAGGTTTGGTCATTCGGAGGAAAAATGCACTAGGGGAATTAATAAAATAGAATGAGTAGAGGGTTAAGGTTTCACTTGATTCTAATTGAAGACTTGCACATGAGGTTCATGGACAGAAAGTTACTCAAAATGAGCAGGTGGAATGTGGTAATAAGGATGAGGTTGCTAATTAGGTTAATATAGAGGATGTTGAGGAGGTGTATGGTAGTCATGAAGTGGTTGTGTCTGCTACTGAGAAACATGAGAAACAGTGTGTAATAAGAAAGTCATGATTGGTGATGCTAAGTTTAGTGAATTTTCTCCATTGGACCCTTCTTCTCATATGAAAAAAAGTCGTGGAAAAGTGTGACAAGGGTAAGATCACATTACTAGTTCCTCAAATTGGACTATTATTCAAGAGGTGGAAGGAATGGGTAGGAAGACAAGCCTAGATTCTCAGGGTGGTCAATATCCTATAAGAAATGAAGTCCAAAAAGAATGATTAGTCACACAAATAGAAGAACTGATGATGTTGTTGAAGGTAATATCTCTTCCCCTGCTTTATGAATGTAAGTTTTTGGATGTAAGTTCACTTAACGAATACAATTTTCAAATCCAAACATAATTCGTCACACCCATAGACGAATTATATTATTTAAAAAATACAAATTATAATTATTTATTTTATTTTAAATCACAAAAATAATATTATAGAGAAAATAACCTCAGTGACCAAAAATCCCAGATAATATACGATTTTGACCAATTTTTTTGGATTTGCGAAAATGACCAACAAAATCGCAATGATCTCTAATTCGCATTGCGATCTCCACTATCGCAAATTCGCGTTGCATTTCGCGTTGCGATTTTTCATTTCGCGTTGCGATAGTTGAAAATCGCGTTGCGATTTCCATTTCGCATTGTTATTTCGCATATAGTTGAAAATCGTTGCGATAGTTGAAAGTCGCATTGCGATTTTTCATTTCGTGTTGCGATTTTCCATTTCGCGTTGCGATAGTCTACAGTTTCGTTGCGATAGTCTACAGTTGTCATGCGATTTTCCAAATTCGTTGTGATAGTTAAAAAAAATTTTTTTCTCTAAAAAGATAGTATCCGCGCGACGTGTCGAAGACATATTACCACGACCACGACCCGAGACGAGACGAGACGACGGCGGCGGCGGCACGCGAGAGTCCCCCTTGTTCTCTATCACTCAACAAGGAAGTGAGAAAGCCAAGCCTTAAACTATTCCCAATAGTATTTCCAACTATGTGGGATTTGAGCATTTCCAAACTTGTTCCCAATAATATGTGGGATTGAGCCTTAAATAGTGATATTATTTTGAATGTTTTGCTTAAAATTGCAATAATCGCGATTGATTGTAGATTGACTTTTAATTATGACATATTTAATCGTATAATACTAATGCAATTGGGTGCTAATTCAGTTGTTTAAGGTGCATGATTATTAATTGTTTCCTGAATAATCACATGTATTGGAAACAAGTGTTGGTAATGCTCAATCCCACATAGTATTGGAAACACTATGGGAATGGTATTTAAGGCTTGACTTTCTCACTTCCTTGTTGAGTGATAGAGAAACAAGGGGACTCTCGCGCCGCGCGCCGCCGTCCGTCTCGGGTCGGTCGTGGTCGTGGTCTGGTCGTGGTAATACGTGTCTTCGACGTCCGTGCGGATACTATCTTTTTAGAGAAAATTCTTAAGAAACAAAATCTTTTTTTTAACTATCGCAACGAATTTGGAAAATCGCAACGACAACTGTAGACTATCGCAACAACAACTGTAGACTATCGCAACGCGAAATGGAAAATCGTGTTGCGATTTTCAACTATCGCAACGCGAAATGCAACACGAATTTGCGATAGTGGAGATCGCAATGCAAATTAGATCGCATTGCGATTTTTGTTGGTCATTTTGCAAATCCAAAAAAAGTTAGTAAAAATCGTATATTATCTAGGATTTTTTGTCACTGAGGTTATTTCTCTATATTTTAATAGAACTTTCATGTGATCATTAAATTTCAAAAAATAATTAAACAATTAGATCTCATGAGATTCACAAATTATGTCTATTAAAAATATATTTGGATAAATTCGTAATGTGAGCAAAACAAATTTATAATATATTGTAATAAATGTCATATTTCATAAAATAATTTTTTTTTTTGATAAGCAAATTTTATTAATCCAAAGTAGAAAGATACATCAAACGTCTCAATTGGGTTTAAAATCTACTTACAACAAAAAGATCATTCTATACCCAATGATTACATAAATTTACATTAGCAAGTTCAGTTCTATTGATGATTCTATCACTGAGTTTGATTCAAAACATAGTCATTGATGGTCTTGAGAACTTGATCAGATCTTGTTTCTCTTCTAAAGATTCAACAATTCCTTTCATCCCAGATCGAGTATATGTAAGCTCCAAGAAGTTTCAGAATGGTGGATAGAAGAGATTTACATTTCCATTGTTGCGAGGCCCAACGAATCCTTGAATCCCAAGTGTTATAGGTGTTGTACATATTAGTGAGGCTCATGATAGAGTTCCATAGAGAAGTAGCAAAAGAGCAATCAACGAATAAGTGGTTTCTTGTTTCAGGCGATTCATGACATAGTATACATGAATCACTAAAACAATACCATTCTAGATAGTATGTCCATAGTAGGAAGACGATCCAAATAACCATCCAAGAAATACCTCAATTTTGGAATGTGAAGTGGAAACCATATAACTTTGTGCCACGGTACCTTTGCTTTATGGACTCTGATTTCCTCCCATAGATCTCTTGTCTTCGAAATTCCATTGCTTAGATATGAAGTGCTTCGCTTCGAAGTTTAATAAGTTTCATGGAGCACCAACTATAAAGAGCTTTCATTTATCATTGAAATTATTGCATTTAATCACATAGGAATGAATCCAGCAACCCACAAAGATCTTGTTCCTGGCAAGAATTTTCGAATGAAATGAACCATGCACGTTTTATTCCAAGTTTGAGATTTTTAAGCCAATACCGCCTTCGGATTTGGGGCAGTATAAATTCTCCCAACTGATTCTAGCTCCTGTAGCAGCCATATCTAATCATTTCCAAAGGAATCTAGAATAGAGTTGGTCCAATTGATTAAAGGATTTCTGCAGAAGTAAAAACTGCCTACTCCAGTAGTTAACGACACTGTGTAGGACAGTTTTAATAAGCTCATGTCTACCTGCATAACTTAATAATTTCCCAGACCAATGAAGCCTTTGTTTGATATTTTCAATAAGAGGCAGACAATCTTTAGCAGTTAACTTTTAGTAACAAGAGGACACCAAGGTATCTAACAGGAAGGAAACCTGGTTTGAATCCTGTAGCAGATTTGATGTTTTCCCAGATTTCGAGATAAGATACCAGCAGAAAACAATTATGTCTTGCAAACGTTTAGCTTTAAACCAGACAGATCATAGAAGTGATTAAGGACAATCGTGACACCAACAATTGACTCAAGATTTCCTTTGAAAAAA